>NC_142765.1:6435727-6735727 GCF_054948205.1 Urtica dioica subsp. dioica | reverse complement strand
AAAAATCAATATTTTTGAATATTCGATAACACGAAATATTTTTCCTTTTAACCCGGATGAAGAAGATTAACACAAAATCGGCCGAGTATTCAATAATCGAAACTAACAAACCCATATCTTTTTTTTTTTGCTACTTGTGGGTAAATCTCTTTCAAAATAAAGTAAATAATAATCTATGTATATGCGTACCTGTATGTTTTTTCGGCAACTGAAGACGTTTGCCGGGAAGACGAAGGGATATGCTCGTCGGCAAAGAAAGAAGAACTTTCGATTTTTTGTGGTTAATCCCCCCCCTTTTTTTTTTAAAAAAGCTGAGGAAATGAATCGGCTTTTGCGTGCGGTTATGAATTTGTTCTTTAATGCCCTCGATTCTCGCATTCCATACCCGATTTATTGGGATTTAAAAAAAAACATTATAAGCAAGTATGAATTGGCGGGAATCAAAATTGGGGCATTGTAGTAAAATTATCGTGTAAATAAAATCAGGTGGCTATTTACATAATATTTACAAAACGTTGGTTATTTAGCAATTCCTAACGTTTAAGTTGGCTATTTTCCTAAATTACCCTATAAAAAAAAATGAGATAATGAGGTTGATGAAACGAAAGGTCAAAGGATCATGGTGGACCACATTGGTCTGTTTTGCCATTTATTCTCTCTGACTTTGATTAGAAAATACAATGCACATCAAAGAGCTTTAGTGTATTGAGATAATAAATTAAAATGACACACTGATAAGACTCATAATACAAATAACATATTTGCTTAGGGCATCTCCAACCCTAACATCAAATTTTTTGTTAAAATCACAGAACTTTTGTGTGTTTTTAGCATCAAATTATTTTTCAATTCCAATCACAACACCAAATTTCACACTAAAAATACTATTCCCTAATATTATATTATTAAAATCAAATAATCTCTAATAAAATATTTCAATAAATAATTATTATACAATTTTTTTAATAAGTGACTAAAATTGTATCCTACATATGAGTACTTAATATAAATTAAGATGTAAAAAATATAAAATAATAAAAATTTGAAATAAATATCACATTACAAATTTATTTTTTTATGTTTATTTATTGTATTTAATTTAACTTTAAAATTTATGTTTGAGTTTTTAATTTTTATTCGAACTTTGTTTTAATATGACTTTTGTAGTCATTTTGTGAATTTTGGTGTTTTAATATGATTATGGTTATATATATACACATACATATGATCGGTTAAAAAAAAAATTTGCCGCAGTAACACATCAAATTTAGCGTGTTACTATGGAAACGGTATAATATAATGTGGCTTTTGCAGTGTGATTAGAGATAATTTGACACTAAATATAGCGATATACAGTTGGATTGGAGTTGACCAGTGATCATATGACACAATATAATATTATCATCACAATAATATATTAATATTCTTTTTTAATTTATATTTTATATTAATGTTATTATTAATTTATATATATATATTTATATTTATTTGTTCACATGGATTCTCTCTCGATCAATTCGATAACAACAAGTTTACTGATACGGTTTACCCTCACTTTCAATGAATACCCTAATAAATAAAAAAATATTTCCCGATAACTTAGCAAAATTTGAGTATCGGTACGACATCTTCGAATCCAAAATCTTTGGATGTGATTACAATAATATTATTATTTTACTTTGGTTTATTACAATAATATTATTTTAATGGTCTGATCTGATTAGTGCGATTCCTCGTAAACATTTATAACATAAAATGGCACGTCGTCGTAAATATCTCGTCAAATAGGGTTATTCTCATCGAGCTATATTGTCGTCATCCTTGTAAAGCTTTTGCACTGACAATATCACTCACTCTCTCGAGAGAGCCTTTGACTTCGATCAAATCTCAAGCTCTTTCGTCGACTCTGTCTGAATCTGGCTCTGAATCCGAACTCGGAAGCTATGGCGTCAGGTAATTTCTCCCAATTTACCTTAGGGATTTTGGTCGCTTCGAAATGGAGTTTCTGATTTCGATAACAAGGGCATGCATGGCTGTGAATTGTTGTTGTCCAGGTTCGGAATCGAGCTCTTCAAGTCCGAGTCTATGGCTTGCCTCGAATCCGAGCAAGCGATGGGGCGAGTTGTTCTTCCTCTGCTACACTCCGTTTTGGCTCACTCTCTGTTTGGGAATCATCGTTCCGTACAAGCTCTACGAGGTTGATTGGTTTTTGTTAGCAAGAAAAAGTTCAATTTGACCTATAGGATTGTTTTTTTTTTTTTTTTTATTTGTTTGTTATTGTTCGAAAACAAATTTCTTATCATTGTTTTTCTGTGGAATTTTGTATAGAGATTTACAGAGTTGGAATATTTGCTTCTGGGCTTGGTTTCAGCTGTGCCTTCGTTCTTGATACCAATGTTATTCGTTGGAAAGGTAAAATCTCGAGGAAAAAAGAAATGAAATAAATTGAGTACTTATTTGCTGGGACTAGTAAGTTTGTTTCTTGGTTTTTTTTTTTTTTTTTTTTTTTTTAATATATATTGAGATTTCCACATGGTTTATATGTTGAAGAAACCAACTTTGTGAACAGAAGTGACATTCCATGTAACTAAACCTAGAGAGATCTAAACGGAGTACCTTGATAGCTGATAGATACGTAGCTTTAGTGACAAGTTAGTTATTCTGAAGTTTATAACTCTAAAAAAATTTGAAGTTGTTGAAACACTATAGTAGAACTAGTACTGTTAGTGATGATATTAATGAACTTATTGTAATCGTATAAGCGATCGTTTCGGGATATTATGCAGGCTGACAGGGCTCTCGCTTGGAAGGATCGTTATTGGGTCAAGGCAAGTGTCTTTTTTCATGGTAAATGTTTCGGTTAGGATTTTGATAAAAGATGGTAATCGACCATAATTTTTTTTATTTTTTATGTTATGCTAGTCCGTGATTTTCTTTGTTTGCGTGACAAACTCGCAACTCGCAACTACTAGTCATCCTATTTTGACCTTCTGACATTAGAAAAGGGAAAAAAAACACACGAGAGAATCGAAATGACTACACTTTTTCATTGCTTAGTCTCGTTAAACCATCAGGGAAATGGTTCTCTAGTCACGAAACACTTTCTTCTGGGATCTTTGTGAGCAATGTTTGAGTATGTATATATGGACTGTATCAAATCAATGATATATATTTTGCACCTGCGACAGGCAAATCTATGGATAATCATCTTTAGCTACGTTGGTAATTACTTTTGGACGCACTATTTCTTCACGGTTTTGGGGGCTTCTTATACCTTTCCATCGTGGAAGATGAACAATGTGAGCTAGATTATCATCTTCATCATCATCAATAAAAAATATGATTATCGTTATAGTTCCCTTGTAATGGTGTATATATCATGATGATGTTGTCCAGGTACCACATACCACGTTCCTTCTCACCCACGCTTGCTTCTCGTTTTACCACGTGACATCGAACATGACGCTCCGTAGACTACGCCACGCCATCGCCGACTTGCCTAAGAACCTTCAGTGGGCTTTCGAGGCCGCGTGGATTCTTGCCCTCTCTTATTTCATAGCATACCTAGAGACAGTCGCTATTGCTAACGTGAGCGCTCACTTTTTTCTCTTCCCGAATTTATGATTTTATCGCTGTCAAAAATTCGTTTCAGAAAGATGAGAAAGAAGCTATGGGAAAGGAAAATGCGCGGTTTGCTTGGCCTTTTTTTCCCCCCTTGAACTATTTTGTATTTACCTTAGTCCATCTTATCCATGAATGTTCTTGTTTGTTTCTTAGTTGGGTTTACGAAACTAAGATATATTTAGGATGGAAATCAAGTCATGAAATATTAAATACATTGGTCGCTTTCCCATCACTCGCATAAAGAGTGGTATTCGATTCGTATAAACTAGTGTCCTTTGTTATATGGCCTTCCAAAATCATTAGAACATTACAAAATACTTATTTAATATAAAAAAACTCGGATGGTGAATTGGATAATGACACTCTTTTCTTTTTCTTTTTCCTTGTGCAGTTTCCTTACTACGAGTTTGTGGACCGAGCAGTCATGTACAAAGTCGGATGTCTGTTTTACGCCATCTATTTCCTCGTGAGCTTCCCAATGTTTTTTAGGTGAGAAAAAAAAAATACCCTTTTATCCATGAACTCGATATCTTCATCCATCAAGGGTAGGGATGGTAATTTTTTTAAATCTTTGGTACAGAATCGGAGAGAAGCCCGGAGATTCGTGGGACCTACCGAGAGTCGCCGTGGATGCGCTCGGTGCAGCGATGTTGGTGACGATCATACTCGACCTGTGGCGGCTCTTTCTCGGCCCCATCGTCCAGATTCCCGAGACAAAACAGTGCCTCCAACCCGGGCTTCCGTGGTTCCCCGCTGAAACTTGATCACAATATGATATCATCACTTAAACCCTGAAATCGTATGATATCATCACTTAAACCCTGAAATTCGTTGAAATCGCATAGAGCCATTGACAATGTTACCTTGTTGTTGTACTTGTCCCACTCCCAAGCTAACTTTAGTGTTGTGGTGAATCAATATTACACACTTGAAACCGTTAACCCATTTTTCATGCCAAATTATAGGTCATAATATGTTGCATGTCTTTTACAGAGTTCCTATTCGGCTTATTAACAACGAAGACTCTTCGTCCGTAAAATTAGTTCAAAACATGGGGAACATAGGGAAGCCATGGCGTGTTTAGGAAGGGCGAATAATCACCTATAAAATAGGGATGATTGTGTTATTGCCTAAAAGTTTGTGAGATATGTATTACGACGAATATGACATGTGTTTGTCTTATTTATATATTTTTTTGGTAATTTGTGCATAAAAATTAAATAAAAGTAAGGGTTTAGTTGCTGTTTACAGAAACTCTAAACGTGTTTTCCAAACAAAGAGTATATTGTGTCGTTAAGTTGAAAAAAGTGAACTCCCCGTTTTTAGTTGAGCGTAAAACATATAAGGAAAATATTATGTCGTTAATTCACTTGAGACAAAAATCGTGATTTTTAATGATTTCTTGTTTTTCCTGACAAAATTATATCAGACTAATTTAAGTTGTCTATCACTTTAAAAGTTAAAATAATGTTAGGATAAGGTTCTAGATTTCGAGGAACAACAATTTTTTCGTTTTGTCGTCGTTTTTCATTTTTTGTCATTTTTCGTCGAATGTCGTCGTTCTTCAATTTTCCGTCGTCATTTTTCGCAGAAAGTTGTCATTTTTTGTTTATTTTTTTCGGAGAGGTCATCATTTTGTTAAAAATTGAGAGAATTTGACATATATGATAATCAAACTCAAACACTACACATTGAGTGCAGAAGTTCTTATCACTAGACCAAATGGACAACTTGTTAGATTCTATATAATTTTAATATAAGATATGTAAATAAAAACTTTAATATATAAATCAATATAGAAAATATTAATAAAAATATAAATATTATGAATTATAGAAAATATGTCACATATAAATTATACAGATATATATACATATGTATATACATATTTATACAACTATATACATGTTATGTATACATTGAGATTGAAATTAACGAGAGTATTTGATATGATATTGGGGCAAAAACAATTAGGTACTGAAGATTATAAAATATAATTGTTGATGTTGGACTTCGTCCTCCATCTAACGCACAAGAGATTTAGCCCAGTACAAGTTAATTAGGCCCAAGCCCATATTTTTTTGTCTTTAGCAGGTTTAGTGAGCGCACCAACCCGTCAAAAGGATCGACTCCCAGCTCGAGATAACTGCCTCCTGAAGACCCAGGCATCCAGAGTTCGTCAGTCAGATCAATCCACAATTGCCTCTCGCACGAATAGGTCTCTCACGACAGGTGTCTGATATGCAATAGTGAGTTCCAACTGACATATGACCTGTCCCGAAAAATCCGGATCTCACAATCTCGTCTTCTCAGGCTATAAATATATGATAATGAGGCCCATTTTTGGGCACGTTACTTTCCAGTTATTATCTCATTTATCAAAATCGCATATTTGTATTGCTTATAAGCAATCTTAATATAAACAACCCCAAGTTGTTCTTACATTATGTTTTCTCGTCCTTCATTTAATTACGCATTTCACTAGTACAAAAAACAGCATTGGGTGCGACTTTTTTCGCACCTAAAGGTCGAAAGTCGCACCCAATGATACCTTTAGGTGCGACAAAGTCGCACCCGAAAGTTCGCACCTAAAGGTCATGGGTGCGACTAGTCGCACCCGATGGTCATGACTTTTAGGTGCGACTTTTAGGTGCGGATTTTCGCACCCATATTCGCACCCATAAGTCAGAAAAGATGTGCGAAAAAGACCGCGGGAAGGCCATTAGGTGCGACTAGTCGCACCCGTTGGTCTACCCGCCAAGTTTTTGGGTGCGACTAGTCGCACCCAATGGCCTTCGCGCCAAGTCTTTGGGTGCGACTAGTCGCACCCAATAATTTTTTTAAGACTTTTTTATTTTTATTTTTTATTCATATGAATTCTATAATTGTAAACAAATAACTAAATAGTTTATTTTTTAAGACTTTTTTTTTTATTCATATGAATTCTATGATTGGAAACCGACTCTCGGTTTATCTCTAACCAACAACTCGAAGCTAACCCGAGACACTCGACGTGAATCCCAAAACTACACAACTTGTTTAACTTTGTACAATTACATTTTTTTTTCAACTAATTATACATGATTATAGTTAGACTGTAGCTAACGGTCCTAGCCTCGAGGACTCGCTGCCTCAAGTCTACGCCACGCCGAGGCTTCGCAGCTCTAAACCTCGTCGTTGCTGCACACTTTCGCAGCCTCTCGGTGCCTTGTCGAGCCGCTGCCCACGTCACCAAATTTGGGCATAGCTCCATCGTACCGTCGCTAAACCCGAGCAGCACCTCGCTGCTCTTCGGCGACCTCCTGGAATAGTCTCATCGTCGCCTCGTACCTGCGTTTCAACCTCGGAAACACGACAAACAACCACAAGAGTCGTGTTCAGGTTACCTCGCGCTAAAGTTACTTATTTTCTCGACTCTTATCTCATCCTAGAACGTCCTAGGACACATCTATTCTGGTAAGTTATTCACATCCAAAACTAACTCAAACTCAGATTCAAAACAAGGCCAAGAAGTCAAAACACTCATCACATATCATAATTCTAACTTCACGGACCCAAAGCAACCCGAACTATAATCAACATGAATTCTTAAGCTAAACATTTAAATCTCCAATTCAGCAAATAAAATACAAAACCCGGACAGAGATTTAAGCTTCTCATGAAAACCCCAAATTGCATTTTCCAATTTTTCGGCCAAACTAAGAAATATTAGAAATCAAAACTCTTAATCACACGAAACCAAAGGCAAAACAAGCAAACACGAGTTCAATCCTAAGCATAATCCACGGAATCACAAAAATAAAGCCAGACAATCAAAAGCCCTCAATTATGAACCTTAATTACAAACTAATCACACGCACACGGTCAGGCATACACATAAACATAAACACACATACACGGACACACACACGCAGAAATTCCAAACTAATCAAAAGCCAGACAATCTTAATCAAAAGCCAGACAATCTTAATCACACATACACGCACACGGTCAGGCATACACATAAAAATTACAAACTAATACACGCACACGGTCAGGCATACACATAAACACACATACACGGACACACACACGCAGAAATTCCAAAAGCCCCAAAACCAACCCTAGTTCATGAGATTTTCGGCCAAAACACTACCAAACCAAGGAAATTCGAGTTCAATCCACAAATTCGAGCTATAAACCAAGGAAATTCGAGTTCAATCCACAAATTCGAGCTATAAACATCAACAATCGAGTCCAAACAACATATAATACTAACCAATTTCACTGAATTCAACTAGGATTCAAAACCCCCAAAAATTAAAACCAAGAACCCTAGATCTCAAAATCCATTTCGGGTTTGATTTTCTTACCGAGATTCTCGTGAATTTTGGACTCATCGGCGTGTTATCTCTCCTTCCCGGCGTCTCTTTCTCGGGCGGCGGTCACGGCGAGCTCGCGGAGGTGTTGCTTCCTCGACTGGAGCGCACGCGATGGTGGAGGGGTTCGGCCAACAGCTCGCGAGGTAGAAGAGAGGAAGAAGGAGGAGAGAAGAGTGTGGCGGTCGGAGTGGTGGCGGCGACGGGGGTGGGAGCAAATGCAGGAGAGAAATCGGAGAGAGAAATCGCAGGAGTTTTTTTTTTGGGTCTTTGGCGAGAGAATGAAGCTGCTGCTTAATTTATACAGATTTTTGAATTTAGGTGCGACTTTGTCGCACCCAATGACACCTTTGGGTGCGACTTTGTCGCACCCAATGACCTGTGTTAGTGATTTCGGGTGCGACAAAGTCGCACCCAATGACATTTGTAAAAAAAAAGGGGGAAGTTTTGGCCGTCGAAAATTTTTGGGCATTTAGGTGCGACTTAGTCGCACCTATTACTCTGGAGAAAGTATTAGGTGCGACTAGTCGCACCCAATAGTCTTAACACACTTTTGGGTGCGACTAGTCGCACCCAAATTCAAACAAATTCGCGAAAATTTTCCAGCGCTTAATTGAGTTTTGGGTCCGACTAGTCGCACCTAAAAGTCTTTTTGGTGCGACTTTTAGGTGCGAATAGTCGCACCCAAAAGTGATCCGCACCGGAAAACTGTATTTGTAGTAGTGTTTAATTTCTAGTTCTTTGAGGTATCAAATTTAGTCTTGTTACGGAGAATTGAGGCCCATCTACAAATCTAAATCGATCCATTTTAACCACAAATTGGCCGTGACTGTTTTGGTGTGATTTATCGGGGTGAGAAACGTGAATGCGTTGTGCGATTCTCAGCTCGTGGCCAATCAGTTTAGCGGCGAGTTCGATACACGCGAAGAGCGCATGAAGAACTACGTGTGTGTTGTCCGGGATCTTGCTGAGCACTTCGACAAGCTCAAACTCACCAGGATTCCCCGAGGAGAGAGCACGGCTGCTGAAGCCTTGGCCGCACTTACCTCCACATCAGACCCAAACGTGAAAAGGGTTATCTCTATGGAACCAATAAAATCATCCAGTATATCTATGGCAGTCAATTTCATAGCAATAGAAGAAGCATATTGGCACAAGATATATCCAACACGGGGAGTTACCAACTAACAAGCAATAAGCTCGCAAGCTAAAATCTATAAGTGCGAGATATTGCATCATAAATGAGAAGCTCTACAAAAAGAGCACATCCGGACCATATATGAGATGCCTAAAGCGAGACGAGGCAGATCGAGTTCTCAGCGAGATCCACGACGACAAATGTGGAAATCATACGAGAGGTCGATCCCTTGCTCTCAAAGCCAAAATGCAGGGATATTTTTGGTCCACAATTCTAGCTGAGAGCTCGCAGTGGGCCATGAAATGTGATAAATGTAAACGACACACACTAATAATCAGGCAGCTCACGGAAGAGCTATCATCCATCTCCGTACCATATATTTTTTTTTATGAAATGGTAAATGGATATAGTAGGACCTATGCCCCCAGCTCCTGGCGGGAGAAGGTTCCTTCTCGTCCTCATTGACTATTTCTCTATATGGATCGAGGCCGAAGCCTTCCCAAATGTGAAGGGCGTTCACGTGGAAGATTTCGTCTGAAAAACTATCATTTGCCGCCACGGATCTCTAAGAGAAATAGTGGCGGACAATGGATCTCAATTTATCCCAGCTCGCTTCCAAAGATTTCGTAAAAGATGGGGAATAAGGCTGAGCAAGTCCACTCATCACTATCCGCAAGGGAATGGACATGCAGAAGCAGGCAATAAGACCATCGATTAGTAACCTTAAGAAGCGGCTTGAAGAAAAGAAAGGACGTTGGGGGATGAGCTCCCCGGAGCATTATGGGCATACAAGACGAGCCCTCGTCGAGCCACCGGCGAATCACCCTTTTCTTTGATATATGGAATGGATGCCGTTATACCAACTGAGATAGAAGTGCCAAGCCTGATGAGAGAATTGGCTTGGCAGAACGAATCAACGAATGACGAAATGCTCAAAAATGAGCTAGATTTCATCGAGAAAGGCGCGAACTAGCATTGATTCACATCCAAGGATATCAACGAGCTGCAACTCGTTATTACAACTCAAAGATTAGGGAAATGTGATTCTCCGATGGGGAACTCGTCCTTAGGCCCGTTTTTCAAAATACGGTCGAACCTAACTCTAGCAAACTAAGCACGAACTGGGAAGAGCCATACAGGGTAACTTGCATGGTCAGATCCGGAGTCTATGAACTAGAAAAAGTGAATGGCATCCCGGTGTTGCGCTCTTGGAAGTCCCAGCACTTGCGAAAATACTTCTGCTAAACCCCCACCTTATATCTCAGACCATCGAACTACATCATGACTTGATCCCACTAATTGGGTACCTAGGCAGCCCGCAACAACACAGTCGCCCCTCTTCACCACCTTATATTTGTCAAAACCCCCTTAAGTCCGCTTCACTTTGTCTTTTGAGGGTTCGAAGTAAAATCTCGAACGACCTCCGCGCGCTAAAGCCGGGCTCATACATCTGCATTCTTGTAAGACGCATATTTTTGCCTAGATAAAGCCGAGCTCCGCAACTCGCACCACGAGACAAAGGGATTTAAGAATCATTAAGCCGAATCCACGCGTTCGCATACATCCAAACCGGGTCTCATCCCGCAAGGAGTTTTGACAAAGATAAGAAATTCGCTCTATCGAGCTCAAAGCATAAATTCAACAAGAAAATATGTATCAGAAGAAAATAGCATTAACATCGTGCTGGCCCACCCGAGCAAAATAACACAATGTACCACCTCCAACGGTTTAGTATTTAGATAGAACAAAAATAATAGCTGAAATTCGGTTACCATATTGGCCCACCCGGGCAAAACAGTATGCCGAAATAGTTTAGAAAACATAACAAATAGACTGAATATTAAAAAATAGGGGTAGAGAACAATAAACTTTTTCTCATTGTTGGGGGGCTCGTGTTGGAATTGATCTAGGGTTTTAAAAAAAGTTTAATGCTTCGGTAAGCGGCGGAATTTTAAAAAATTTCTTTTACAAGTAAAACAGTTTTTACTTACCTAGACAAAGATCAAGCACATGTAAATAAAAACTAATATGAGCATAGAAGTTTACTAACCTTTTAGACGCTTGAACGTTGAGAAGCTTTTGGAAAAAGGTTGCAACGTTCGTCTCTCCTCGCAGAACGTCTCTCTTCCTTCCTCGGCAACTCGAGCAACCACGAAAGTTTCTATCACTAAACCACTCGAGAGAAAAGGAATTAGTGTGTGGGCACTTTTAAACACTACGACTTAAGAACGAGTCTTGAAGTCTCAGAGCTAAACACTAGGTCAAATGAGGACCTAGGTGCCAAAACAAAAAATCGAAAATTAACTAGAGAGAGAGAGAGAGGAGTTCGGCCACCACAAGGTCTAGAGAGAGAAGCTCTCAATCTCTAACTTATGTGGAATAAATAAAATGAGGGGAATGAGAGTCCTATTTATAGGAGAAGGGTTGGCCTTGGAAAGAATTAGTTTCCTCTTATTTTTCAAGCTATCATGAGCAACCTTTATTTCCCATTTCTATCCAAGTCACACGGCCAACATGTGCCTTCATGACACCTTGGATTTGTTTCCTCTTTTATTCTTGCTTCCCCTTTGACTTGTCTTGGCCGAAATACTTGTTTCCTCATAGAGGAAATTTGTTTCCTCTTTTTCTTTTGGCAAGTATCTTGATACATTTATGCACAAAAAAATTCTCTCTTTCTCTTGGGTATTTGGGCGCCCAACATGTCTCTAGAAGGAGCTTCTAGAAGCTTCTTCATTTGTTCATGACAACATGAGAAAGGCCCATTAAGAATTTTCAATGAAATTCTTATGAAATGAAATTAATCCACAAGGCCCAATGATCAAGTCATGGCCGAGTGTCATTGAGTCATCAAATGACCTTGTCAAAAAATTTATTGACATTCATTTCATCCTATGTCTCAAAAGACAAAAATACTATTTTGACTATTTTCGTTCTTGTTTTGACTTAGCTTCCAGTTTAACTATTCCTACTCAATGTGATTCGTGACAGTGACCTCATGGATCCAAATGAACAAAGCTTGAGCTAAATACTTGGACTCAAAAGTTCACAAACCTTTTCCAAGTTTAGCTTAATGTCAACTGACTCCACTAAAGAGTTAACATTGAAAATCTCTCGGTTCAAATGAATTTATTTTCTACTCAAGAATTCAACCTAATTGTAATGAGTGGATCCACATAATATTATCAGTGTTTACCCTTCATGAATATCATCAGCTAGTCGGGATTTACAAAATTACCATTTTACCCTTCTAGCTGTTATTTCCTCAACTCCTTTGTCGCTTGTGAATAAGTTAGAAGCAATGTATTGACGAGAAGCTAACAAGTCACATTGTTTCATCCAAAAGAGTCAAGACTCAATTTGGACACTGGCCAGTTCATTTATTCACACTCCAAGGAACAAAGCATGAGGTGATATACATTGCATTTCAGCAATCTTGTACATGAATTCCGTATCTATGAGAACTTCACAAAGTTACTCATGACATTCTCACAACTTAGTACTTCACCAATAGGCCTTGTTCGGAATCACATAGTGAGTCCGAACTCTGACTTTCTCAAATGAGAATACGCAAGGTGTGAAATGGCATGTTTCATTTCAGGATTAAGGTAAGCACGATGCAATTCATACGTAGTGACTTCGAGACATAAGAGGTTAAATGGTTTGTTCTTATCTTGTCTCTAGAAGTGCACTGGTCAATTCAGTACCTTCGGAAGATACCTAGAAGAACTACAGAGTCTCCAAGTCTCAATGCCCCATAACCAGACATCATAGATTCTCCAAACAAT
Source organism: Urtica dioica subsp. dioica (assembly GCF_054948205.1). Lineage (NCBI taxonomy): Eukaryota > Viridiplantae > Streptophyta > Magnoliopsida > Rosales > Urticaceae > Urtica > Urtica dioica. The sequence continues at coordinate 6,722,822 of NC_142765.1, read as the reverse complement.
CGTACTGAGGTCAATAGTCCTTTGACCCTTAGATTGCGAATATATCGTTTTAAGAAAACTACGAAGAGTTTGTTCATGCAAATCTACATTTGTCTCTTCGTAAGTTGTTTAGTTTGTTTATGGACTAAAAGACTAAAGTTTTATCATAAAGCTTCAGACAAGGAAGATTGAATGAACGTTTCAACTTTTATTAATATATAAGCAGTTACAAGCAAGAGTCTTCGTAAGACTATATGACATCAAATGTACATAAATACACACTACAACTCTTCTTGTGGGCACCATTGACAACAGATCGATCCTGGTAGCTTGACGTTTCAGCTCGCTCTTCCGTGATGGCAGTAGTCTCAGTTCTGGCTGGAGGCGTCTTCGCGTCTAGAGAAGAATTCCCCGCCACGAAGACAAAGTTCGACCCAAACTCATCCACGCCTTCAGGGATCACCTGCCCAACTTCTGATCAGCCCAACTCCAAGTAAGGAGTTAAAGCCGTGTCGGAGAGGTTGAATGGAGGAACAACGTCGAGACTATGAGAGAAGGTTGGCTTGAGATACCTCAGGTCCTCCTCGGCATCCTTCAACTCGCCCTGATGGTTGACGTCCCATTGACCACAGATCTAAGAAGAGAAATGTTAGCGCAACATTCTGTCACGTTGAGCTCGGCAGCCTCTCCTTAGTCGCGTGATGAGCCTTCATGGCATTGATCACGCGCTGGTACTTCACGGAAGTCACCTTCTTCCCTTCACTCACCCGCTTCTCCACTTCATCCTCTCGAAGGCCTGCTTGAGCTTGTCGTGATGCGACTTGAGCCAATCATATTCCTCATACTTCTCACTCAGCTCATATCGAGGTCCCTCTCCCTCTTAGCTCAGTGATAACCAATCCTCAACGCATTGAATTTCTCTCTTACCCTGGCGAGTTCAAGCTGAAGCTCGTCCTCATTCTCGGCACGAATGCTTACCTCATTCTTGAGCTGCACGATCGCCATCCCCATCTAGGCCAGCTTAGTCTCGGGCACTTTAGCCTTTTTGAGGAGCTCTTGAACAAATGCGTCATTTTCCATGTGCTTCATCTCATGCTTCTGCTGAAGAAGATTCAACTCAGCTATCGTCTACAAAAGAAACAGAGGTATTTTTCCTCAAACACACTCGAATTTATCGTTAAATCTGTTGGAAAAATAGGTTGGTATCAGACACGAACAAATCGCTCTGAGAAAAAGGAAGTAGGTATCAAACACGAACAATCGCTCCGATACAACCTGTCGGTGATGCACATAGGGTGTCGGACACGAACAATCGCTCCGATAGCTCTTGTTGGTTAATCACAGTTGGTATCAGACATGAACAATTGCTCCGACACCATTTGTTTGGTGAACCAAACGGGTATGAGACACGAACAATCGTTCTCAAAACACTTGTATAGTGATTATGTACTCACCTTTATAATCATATAAGTTGCGGAATAAATTAATTACATTAACAAGAGCTAATTAAATGTATGGGTATCTAACGAGATCTAGATTTACTTTATTAATTAAATAATGAAAGCATTCAAACATATCAAGTAACCAATAAGAACAAAGAACAAGATTCATAGAGAACTTACAGATTGGGCTCACGAACGAAAACTTCAAGCTTTCTCACTCCGTCTTCAAACACCATGATCTCATTCTTCAAGCTTTCAGATCCTCATAGTCCTCTTGATGACACCGTAATCTTCCAAAACGTAATCTCCGGAAGAATAAAGAAAGACGGCGTAAGACCACACTCTTTAATCTCACACGATCAAGAAACAATGTTGTTTCAAGATCTCACTCTTGTTTTCTAAGAGCGGAATAGAGTAATTCCGAAGGGAGGGGGGGAGAGAGAGAGAGAGAGAGAGAGAGAGAGAGAGAGAGAGAGAGAGAGAGAGAGAGAGAGAGAAAGAGAGAGAGAGAGAGAGAGAGAGAGTCGGCCACACACTATGTTGGGCGAATTTTTGGTCTTCCAAAAGCTTATTTTTCTCTTCTCATGAACCCCTATTTATAGTAGTGCAAATATTATATTCTTGGTAGTTTCCAAAATATATTATTTCCTTTTATTGTGTTCACACTAGTGAATCAGAGCTTAGCCCTTGGATCTCATATCATGAATCCTACTTTCTCTTTTAGCCATCAGATCAATATTTACGAGATTTTATTTTATGTTTAAATAGAGAATATTTAATCATGAGAGAATAAAGGAAATATCTTATTTCCTTTTAAATATTATTCTCTCCTAATATTCATGAGAGAGAATAAATGACAATATCTTATTTTCTTTGAAATATCATTCTCTCCTAATATTCATGAGAGAGAATAAAGGACAATATCTAATTTTCTTTTATATATTTTTCTCTCTCCTTTATTTAAACAACTAAAGAGAAAATATTGGTAAGTACAAACATAATAGTGGACGAATTTATGGCTCTCGGCCAAAGGATTTGCGCGACTCCTTGTTGCCAAATCCTAAAATTCGACTTCCATTTTTGTGTAAGGCCCAGTTGCTTAAAGCTCAATAAATTATTCATTTACTTGATCCAACAATAAAAAAATAAGTAATTGATTAATTATTTACTTGATCAAACAATAAATAACTAATACTACCACAAATAACTAATACTACCATAAATAACTGATGTTGTCAATCACAATCACAGCTTGTGAAATTATAAAATGAAACACATTATTATTAGAGGTTCTTTATTCGTCTTATCGAAGCCGGATCGGGGACTATAGACCTAGTAATAGAAGCTTAACAAATTCGATGAAAAGATGAAAAAGTCATTCTCTTTTCCACATCGATTTGTCTAATCTTGATAAGACTCCACCTAAGTACGCCAAGACTGAACTCTCCTTTATACTAGAATTATATTTACTCATCGTGACGAGTGTCCACTGATCTAGTCAGTACGTGATCAAGATCCTCCAGGTTCAACCCGTATCGAGAAAAAGTTAATTAATCTGTTATACCTTTCATGATACATATATACCCTAAGCATTGTTGCTTCCCCAACGAAAGATTCTTTCGAACGTACATACTTTGGAAGTGTCGGCAATGTATCGGTTCTGGAATCAACCCTTAGGTGAGTGAACATTGACCTTCTTTCAGGAAGGCTGGATTCTGTATTTGTCAACCACTTCCCACTCGAATCATGCTCCGAAACTCCCAAGACATAAGTTGTGATTAGCATGATAGTAGCATTTTAGCGAATGATTCAAAGAGCGTGGTAACATGATCCAGTGTCCATGATCACTTCAGGATTTAGATCAAGTCTTATTGTGACCATTATAGTGACCCCGGTTAGTGTGTCGTAACGGTACTTAAATGACACATCTACAGCCAAAGTCTGTCCGGGTCGTGCACTACCACAAGTGCAGAATGCTTGCACGTCGTGATCAACCTTCAGTAGTGTTCCGCATATATGACTTTAGATACAGCTATCCAGGCATGTATCAGTCAACGACCATGTTTTAGCTCACCGTCCGAACTCAGGTGCCCAAGTGTGTCAGTTTAATATGGAGGTTACAAATGATAGTTACTATTGATTATGATATTCAAAGCTCAACCCACTAATCATATGATGCTAATAAAGTAAACCATTATTCTTTTTAGTAATCATTTATAATGTCTTCATTATGTCTCATGGGCAAGAATTCCTAACAAAATCAATTCAAGATCATCTACCTTGGCAATCGCAGCGTGGACTCGGCAGTATTGCTTGAATTCAACCAACTCCTTGATCGCGGCTAACTTCATCCCGAGCTTTTTGACCTGTCGGAGGAGAGCGGCCATTACAATCGAGTCCTCGTATAAGGGTCTCGACCCCCTATAGTCAAACTTAATCGGCACGGGAGGAGATCCGGGGCTTGGTCAGTTGAACTTCTCCCTCCTTCCCCGAAGCACGAGGCTTTTTCTACAAGCTCCCGCTTTGTTAGCCTTTCAGCGGCCTTCTATGACCACCGATGCGAGCTTCAGAGCCCGGAGTCTGAGCCTCCCTCTCCAAAGAGGAACCCCATTTTTCCTTCATCCCCTTCGTGGTCACGATAGTGACCTTCTTAAGAGCGGGCTACAAAGCCCTTTTTCCTTTAGAAGAGACCTCCCATTCTCCTCATTCTTCTTCCTCTTCCTTGTCATCCTCTCCGATCTTCTTCTTCCCATTGCGACTTTGCACATGTGGCGGAGGTCCCGTCGGCTCGGGATTAGGATGAGAGACCACGTGAGTGATCACAACATTAGAGTCGTCAGAGCCCGCTTGCGACACAGGCTGTTCAGTTGAGGGACCAGCTACCAACACCTCCTTTCAGCGCAGCCTCCTTCGCCACAGCTTCCAGTTCCACAGCCTTCTTTGCGGCAGCCTCTCTCGCCGATGTTTCCTTCTTTGCCCTTCAGCCATTAGCTCGAGCCTTCATCTCTTCTTCACCTAGACCCTATTGTCCTGGATCTTGGTCTTCCCCTACTCTCTCTGGGCTCTCTTGTCTTAGATCTTCGTCTTGACACTCGAGCAGACAAGTCTTCCACAACTACAATAAAGGAAACAAGAATTCATACCAACCCGATCAAGAGAAAAAAGGAGTTGAAGACCCCTACCTGGAGTGTCCAAACCAAGAAAAAGCCCGGTCAAACCGTGCTTATGTAAATCCTTCCCACTCCACAGATCTACTCCGAAGCGTCCCAACAAACTGATCGTTAGAAGCGATAGTCTTTAGAGAAACTGCATAGTAAACCGTAAAACAACATAAAAAAGAAGAACACACAAGACGACAAAGGAAGCTAAAGCAAAGACACAGCCTAACTCGCTCCCTTAGACCAGTTAAAGCAGATCAGAGTGGATCGTCCCTCGCAGGGATCCCCCCAGTAATAGTCATCACGGGCTTCCACAAAAAATAGAAAGTTCCAGGATGACGAAAATTTCTTAGTCGTGATGAGGCGAACCAGGTCATTTAGGGAAAGCCTTACACCCAACTCGTTGGCCAAGGAAAGCAATCCACACATGATCCTCTAGGAGGACGGGATGAGTTGTTGGAGAGTCACCTCCACCTGGGCCATGTAACCCAAAAGAAGCCAAGGAATCGGAAACGTAAGCCCACATTTTTCCAGAAAAATTTCATGGACACACAAGTACCCATCTTTCACGGTCTCGACCGTATCGCCGAGACCAAACAATAAAATCTCTATCTTAGGTGGAATGTGAAATGTCCGCCTTATGCGGTCTAAATTGGCTTGGCTAAGCAGAGACGGGCGACACTCGTGGAGGAAATCCCCACGAGGATGCTCGAGTCTCCGAGACTTAGATTTTCTGGCTGGACTGGATGTAGAGGCCATTAAAGCAACCTTAAGCTAAAGTTTTCAAGAAAAAAGTCTTCTTTTTCAAACAGAACCAGAAAGCCCAAAACCTTAGCCGAGAAGAAAGCAAGAAAAGCGATTTTTTTTTGGAACGTAACGTCTTTCAACGAAACTCAACACGAATAAATAAGAAAGATCGATGGAGACGTTCCTTCAATTTATAGAAACGAAAGCTCAATAGACTCGCCTTTAATGCGCCGTCATATCATGTCAAATCGAATCTTACCAAATCAAACATTTTACAATAATCCCTTGATCTTCTCGAGATAAAATCATTACGTTTTGAATAATGAATAAAATATTCACTCGTCCCGAAGGTAACGCAGCACACGTGACATAACTAGTAATCCATTCCGAACTAGGAGTGCAATTAGTTTGCTAATTGATAAACTCGTACATGTCTTTCGTTTTTAGTTTATCCATGATTAATATTGAATAAACTGGGGGACTGACTATTGATGTTGGACTTCGTCCTCCATCTAACACACAAGGGATCTGGCTCAGTAGAAGTTAATTGGGCCCAAGCCCACACTTTTTTTTTTTGTTTTTTTTTCTTTAACAGGTTTAGTGAGAGCACCAGCCGTCAAAAGGATCGAATCTCAAATCGAGATAACCGCCTCCTGAAGAGCCGGACATCCAAAGCTCGTCAGCCAGATCAATCAGCAACCGCCTTTCGCACGAATAGGTCTCTCACGACAGATGTCTCGATATGCAATAGTGAGTTCCAACTGACACATGACGTGTCCCGAACAACTTGGAGCTCACAATCTCGTCTTCTCAGACTATAAATATATGATAATGAGACCCATTTTGGGCACGTTACTTTCCAATTATTATCTCATTTATCAAAATCCCATATTTGTATTGCTTACGAGTGATCTTAATATAAACAGACACGAGCTATCCTCACATCCTGTTTTCTCGTCCTTCATTTAATTACACATTTAATTTCTAGTTCTTTGAGGCATCAAATTTAGTCTTGTTACCGAGAATTGAGGCTCATCTACAAATCTAAATCGATCAATTTTAACCACAAATTGGTCGTGACTGTTTTGTTATGTTTTATCACATCAACAATAAATATCATAAATTTAAAAATTGAAAGATACATAATATAACATATTATATAACATTATTTCCGTTCGCATATCGATTTTCCGGTATCGAAAACTTTTGGTTAGGATTAAGCGTAAATAAAAAAAAAAAAATAAAAAAGCAAAACGTACACGGAATTATGGAAAATAACTATTTGATGATGACTAAAAAAAATCCAATAGGCCTCACACGTGTGGCAGTGGGTTTAAGCACACGCGTGAGTGAGTGCTATCATTTTCATCTGTTTGGTTTTAGACAAATGATAAGAAAGATATTTCTCAACCTCACAATCTCTCTCTTTTTTCCTCTTCTCTTTCCCGCTCTTAATCCCTCGCCAGCTTATAGCTTAAACCCTGAATGCAGTTAAAACTCCATTGATTCTAGGGTTTGAGTTTCGTCTCCGACTTCATGAAGCTAGAGCTTTCGGGAAGTCTCTCTTCCTCCGCCGCTTCTTTCTCCGATCTCGCGTCGCCGAAAATGACGGCTCTCGGAGCTCTCTCGCTGTGTCCGTGCAGTCTTCTGTGGCATCCCAAGCTTGCTCGGCGCTCTGTCTCGTGCTCCGTCGGATCGCCGGCCGCCGTAGGTTCGTGGTTGCCTTTAAAAGTTTTCGGTTTGGTGTGTTTGTTTCCCTGGTATTTGCGTCTGATTATTAGGTTGCTGAAAATTCGAATCCCAAACGCTTATTAGTTCTGGTGAAACGAGGCTTGTTATTCGTTGCATTACTGATGAAAACGATCCTTTGAAAAGGATTTTTAGTGAAAATAAACCCCGAGTCAGCAAGGATTTCTCGTTCCGGTTTATTTAATTTCTCTAGAGAATCACCAAGGCCGACTGAAAAAATGCTCAGTATGGTAGTGATTTTTAGATGATATTCATGTTCTATTTATGTTTTTCTTTTTCTTTTTCTTCTTTATAGGTACACATGGATCAAGTGCTCCGCGGAAAAGAATAGGAAGAATCGAAGGGCCTCGGAAAAGTATGGAAGACTCTGTTCAGCGAAAGATGGAACAGTTTTATGAAGGGCGTGAAGGACCACCTCTTCGTGTTCTTCCGATCGGTGGTCTCGGAGAAATCGGGATGAACTGCATGTTGGTTGGGAATTACGATCGGTATATCTTGATTGACGCTGGTATCATGTTTCCAGAGTAAGTTCTTCAGTTCAGAGTGCCCGGAGAATTTATTTGTTCATGACCGTTACATGTAAAAATTGGAAAGACGAAATGGTGTTCTAATAATCTTTCTGTTACAGTTTTAGCATCCATTGAAGGCCCTTCATCTGCAATCTCAGTGTTTAAGAAAACCTGTTTTTTTTTTTTTTTTTTTTTTTTTTTTTTTTCAGACGAGTTTCTTGATTAATTTATCATCCTTTTAATGCATAAAAGTCGATGTTGTTTGGTGTCAGCTATGATGAGCTTGGAATTCAGAAAATTATACCGGACACCGCGTTTATTAAAAGATGGAGCCACAAAATTGAAGCAGTTATTATAACACATGGTCACGAGGATCACATCGGTGCGTTGCCTTGGGTAAAGATTCCTTTTCGTTTCTCACGAATAGCATTTTAATCAAAATTAAGGAAGGTTACTTTGTTACATTTGAATCCTTTTAATGTTCTTTATGTATTTGCTCAACAAACTACAAAGCTCTTACATGTACTCTCTCTTTGTATTTTGTGACACATTTTTATGTCATTTTTTCTGATTGCTTCTGAACAGGTTATCCCAGCCTTAGATCCGAACACCCCAATTTTCGCATCCTCATTTACCATGGAGGTACTCGCTAAATACTTTTAAATTGTGTAGTGTGCAATGTCAACTTCAGTATCACCAAAAACAACGTGTAACGTTCCTAAATATATTTCAGATTTTGTGTAGCGTCTTAATAGTGATATATATTTGTTTGCTTTCATCTTCAAACCCTTTTCTTATCACATGATGCAGATTATGTTTCTGTTTGTTGACACTAATAAAATAATGATATTTTCTTAACAGCTTATCAGAAAACGTTTGAAAGAGCATGCGATTTTTGCTTCATCTAGACTTAAGGTTTTCAGAACAAAGAGGAAATTTATGGCTGGGCCATTTGAGATAGAGCCCGTGAGGGTTACCCATTCTATTCCCGATTGCTGTGGATTAGTTCTTCGTTGTAGCGATGGTACAATTTTTCATACAGGGGACTGGAAGGTAATAGTTTTTGCAGTTAATTTTTCCTTCATCACTTTGTTTCATTTCCCCTTATGCTCAAGGACTTCACGTAAACAGATTGATGAGACACCGTTGGATGGCAAAGTTTTTGACCGTGAAACTTTGGAGCTACTGTCAAAAGAAGGAGTGACACTGGTAAAACATAGTGTTACATTATTTTAATTTATGGTCCCCCTTACAAGGTAGAGTTATATCGCCAACCTTATATTGAGAGAAATATCAACACTAAACTAAACCAGTTGTAAATTTTATGTGCAAAAGGATTGCTTGTGACATTTCTCTTTACTGGTTTATATTTAAGGTCAAATCAGAAAATAATTATAGACATGTAATATATGTTTTTAAACATTTAGAATCGGGAACATGCGTTTTCTTGTCAATTAAAACAAGGAATTCTTTCAGATGATGAGTGACTCTACAAATGTACTATCCCCTGGAAGGACAGGCAGTGAATCTGGTGTAGCAGATGCACTAATGAGGAATATCACAGCTGCTAAAGGAAGAGTGATTACCACTCAGTTTGCATCAAATATACACCGTCTTGGCAGTGTGAAGGCCGCTGCTGATGCAACTGGTCGGAAATTGGTGAGCTTATTTATTTATTTAATATTTTTTTTCCGCATTGTACTAGCATTGATATTCTCATATGAAGTGCATTGCTTACCCTCGTTCTGAAATAAAAGTTTCTGAATAAAATCTTTATTATTGTGTTAGGTATTTGTCGGCATGTCCTTAAGGACATATCTCGAGGCAGCTTTTAAGGATGGGAAGGCGCCGATTGATCCATCTACACTGGTAATCCAAGTTCATTTTTCTTACAGGGGCTTATATACTTTCGTAGTTAATTTTTGCATCAGAGAAATACGGACCAAGGGTTTTACTTCAGCTTTCGGGCTAAATACTCAAATGTTTAAAGTCTGCTGTACGATACTTATTTAGATTCAAGAAATAGAAACCTGGTACCTTAGGAGGGCTCGAAGTCAGAACCTCTCAGAATTAATCCAGTGACTTGACCACTAGACCAACACATTTTAGGTCTTTAATGACCTTATTTTGCCACTGTGTAATAGGTCAAAGTGGAAGATATGGATGCATATGCGCCGAAGGATTTGCTAATTGTAACCACTGGCTCTCAAGTAAGATTATCTTGACACTCCATTTCCTTTTTTACTGTACTTGTCTGGGTGATCAGTTTTGGTTAATCGTTAATGCAATGTGTCAGGCAGAACCTCGTGCTGCTTTGAATCTGGCATCACATGGGAGTAGCCATGCACTGAAACTAAACAAAGATGACATAATTTTGTACTCGGCCAAGGTAATAAAAAGCACATTTGCATTAAACCTTATCTTTGTTATCTTTTGGGTTAAGTACTCAATAAATCGTCTGTTTTTTTCAGGTAATCCCAGGTAATGAATCTCGGGTGATGGACATGTTCAACCGCATAGCAGAGATTGGATCAAACATAGTGATGGGCAGAAATGAAGGGTTGCACACCTCCGGTCATGCCTACCGAGGAGAATTGGTAATTCTTTTTAAAATCCAATTTTGAATTTCTAATTTTCTTTTGGCAGTGAAAAAAATTGAAGAACCTTGATTTGAGTTTACTTGTTCCATTTAGCAACTTTGGTTAAGTTCTCATATTTTCGATGGATATAATGGGAAGATTTATTTTTGAAGGAAGAAGTACTCAGGATTGTGAAGCCGCAACATTTTCTGCCGATACATGGAGAACTCGTGTTCCTTAAAGACCACGAGTTACTAGGGAAATCAACTGGTATCCGACATACGACTGTGAGTTTTTTTTTCCTTAAATCATTAATCTGTTTGTTTAGTATTCTGTCTTTTGTTTATGTGATACCAAGTGCAGTTTGGGACAAAACTGTTCTTTCTTGATAAAAAAAAAGGTTCTGGTATCTGGTTTGTCATCTTGGTAAAGCTGTAAGACAATTGAACAGAAAAATTCCGTTGTTCTTCCTTTAGTAACATATAAAATGTTATTCTTGTGTGGAAGATATTTGCATGAACATGGTTATGTTTATGCTGTCTACTTTTTTTTCCTTAATTATGATACACGAAAGCTGAAAGTTTTATCCCACAGGTTATAAAAAATGGAGAGATGCTAGGGGTTTCTCATTTAAGAAACAGAAGGGTTTTATCCAATGGCTTCATCATGCTGGGAAAAGAGACTTTGCAGGTCTGTATTCCCCAATAATAATAATAATAATAAATTATTATCTGGTGGTTTTAAATTGTTTACAAGGGAAATTCTGAAAAAGCCCCCCCCCCACCCCCCCCCCCCCCCCCCCTTTTTTTTATGCAGTTGAAGTATAGTGATGGTGACAAAGCATTTGGCTCATCAAGCGAACTTTGTGTTGACGAGAGAATGAAAATTGCATTAGACGGCATTATAGTTGTCTGGTGGGTTGAACGCTCGGTTATCTAAAACTCGTGCATTGTGTATATAATATTCCGATTATACCCCTCATAACTAGCTCCTGATATCTATTTTTTGCAGCATGGAGATTTCACGTCCTCAGAGCACGAACGGTCTGTTCGAAAATACCTTGAAAGGAAAGATTCGAATCACTACAAGATGTTTGTGGCTCGACAAAGGGAAGCTCTTGGATGCGTTGCATAAAGCTGCCCACGCGGCACTCGCAAACTGCCATGTGAATAGCCCACTTCAGCATATAGAAAGAACGGTGTCTGAGCTTTTGAGGAAGCTAGTCAGAAAGTATAGCGGCAAGAGACCCGAAGTGATAGCCATTGCCATGGAAAACCCCACCGCGGTTCTTTCGGAGGAAATCAGTGCAAAGCTATCTGGCAAGTCTCATGTCGGCTTCGAGATGTCGGCGCTAAGAAAAATGGACGATGGGCGTCCTAGTAAGGGTAGATCAGACAGAACGCAAGTTGATGGAGTAGCGGTTGATTCTCAACCAAAGCAAGATCATCAGCAAGATTTAATGGGTTTCTCTCTCTCTCTCATTTGACTTTTGTTAATTGCACTGAAGCATTTTGTTAATTATGTTTTTGTTAGACTCATCATATAAACGGGAGCGGTAAATTATTAATAGTTATTCAGTCAATCATATTTCTATAAATGCATCATTAGAGTGGGTCATCAGGGTAAATTAGTGAGTTTATAAATCAAGTAACTTTGGAGTAGAGTAGTCTAGAGAGAGAGGTTAGCTTAGCTTAGCTCTTGAACTATAGGCCGATTTGATGTAATCATCAAGTTTATTAAAAAAAAAAGGTATCTATATGTGTTCTTAATCATCCCGGTTCATATTTGTGATCTCAACTTCAGGAGAAGATCTTGAACATGGATTACTACCCGAGGAAGAGACTACCACCGAGTCCACTTCAAGTTTCGATTCCAACACAATTTCTCCGCAGTTGGAGGAGTTAGATGATTTTTGGAGACCGTTCACAACACCAAAAGTCCCCTCCAACAACGACATGGTAAAAGACACCTCTGTCCTGACCCACGAACAGAAACTAGAGCCTGAGAAGGATAACAGCGAGGAAAGCGCCGAACCCAAGCCTTCCAAGCCCGTGAAACGGAATCGGTGGAAACCCGAAGAGGTTTTCAAGCTCATACAATTGCGTGGGAAACTGAGCGACCGGTTTCTAGTTTTGAAGGGTCGAATGGCTCTCTGGGAAGAGATAGCTAAAGAGCTCTCGGCCGAGGGGTTTGAGCGTAGCCCAGGGCAGTGCAAGTCTCGGTGGGCTTCGCTGGTTCAGGAATACGAGGTTTTTTTTTATTTTTATTTATTTATTTGGCATTGTTATTCGGTCGAGGACAAAAGACTGAAGCTTTACGAGTTTCATAACGTCTCATTCTCATTCATTATCAGGAACGCAAAAGTGGAAAGAAGACCAATTGGCCATACTTCGAGGAGATTGGTAAAGTTTTATCTGAAGCCGATGCAATGGCAGAAAAATGATCGCGAGGTGAGAGTAGTCAGTGAAACTACTCGCCTTTCGGTTAGTTATGCTATTCAAGGACAAGGTCAGATGATATAACTTGGCAGTGAGATGAAATTTTCTGCCATGGATTCGTGGTTTGGGAGGTCTCCAGAGAACAAACCATGAATGAAGATTCATACATTTTTGTAGCCTATAGAAATTGGTACATTTATCTATTCAACTTAGAAAAATCAAAGAACAGCGCAGAATTTCAAGCTTTGATAACTGTTATCAACTCCATATATTTTTGCCCAATTTATTTGTTGATGATAAATATTATAAATTTTCAATGGCATGCCCATATATTTAAAAAAAAAAAAAATAAGATACACGTTGCACAACTCACAAGACCGTAACTAAAGAGTAAAGACCATTCACCTAAACTGAAACAAAAAAAAATAAAAATACAAGATTTTCTTGATTTGCATGTATTAGTGATTTTTGTTTACTAATTGCTTATATAATATGTATACGTTTTTATTGCAACATAGATTTTCCCAAGTTGTACCAATCATTTTATTGATGTTTACAAAATATTTTCAAAAAGTGCTCGAGTTTGTTTATGGTTTCATTTATAAGGAAAATAATTATTCATAGTTTGAAAAAAAGGATGTAAAACAACCACAATTTTCATAATGTTGTACTTTTAAAATACTATTCCTTTAATTTTCCCATCCCTAGAAGATTTGTTGGCAATTTATTTTAAATGCAAGTTATTGGTTAAAACCCTTCGCACCTTGTTAGAAAGAACGTTATTCATGTTTAGCCATATTGTTCAAAGACCGGAAAAAACTCATGCCTTGACCGAATATAATTGAAACAGACCGGCCGACAAAACAACACTCGAATGGTTGATTCCAACATTTTCAAGGAACCATTTTCAGATCCCAGACGCAACTTTATAATCCACAAAGAAATAATGGTATCTTTAGCGGAGGTTGTGCACAGCAAAAATTGTGGTTGAGACATGAGCTTTGGTTGAGACTGTGTTTGTTTTATGAGTGTATTTTAGCACTGAAGGTTCTGAAATCTGATAAGATTGTAGGGAAGTTGTTTTTATTGATAATCCTGACTGGCATTTGTATGGTAGTTTAAACGCATTGAACGCACTTAAATGAGATCATATCAATTCTGATTAAATTGATATGACCTCATTTAAGCTAAATAACAATAAAAAAAATACTGTCTTTTTTTTAGGGAAAATGAAATGCTAAACAAAATACTGTTATATCTACATATAACTACTGTTTTATAAACATTATACATATACACACACATACTTATACACTTTCTCGAAATATAGTACAAACTCATTTACGTTGAGCCATTTTATTCTAGCAATAACAATAATAATAATAATAATAATAAATTGGTAGTGGGTAACCGATATTTACTTAATTCATTTATTTGTCTAATGCATTTTATTTCATATATGCATTTTATCCATTTAGTTTGATATGTAGGAAAGGAATTAACTAAATATATCTTATATTATGTTAATGAAAAAAGAGAGATATTTTATTAGCTTTCTATGTGTTTGAAAAGAAAAATATTATGTTTTAATTAAAAAGGGGTAAATTGCAGATAATTTGATTCTTTAGTGGCATAAATGAGAAGGGATAAACTTATGGACACATTATCAAACTTAGAAACCGAACAACCCTAATGCAATATAAGTAAGGTCAAACTTCACTGCATTAAACAAAGGGTCTATTAAATATATAGTCATATTTACAGTTTCACATTGTTATATAATCTACGTTTTGCAAATCTTAAGTAAATAGCCACGATCATGTATTTATATGTGTAAATTGACATAAATACCTCCATCCTTTTCCTTATTTCAATGAGAGGACATATCAAGAATGCGACGCCATCTTTATGGCTACTTAAGATTTACGAAACGTTGATTATATAGAAATCTCAAACGTTTAGTTGACTAGTTACCTATTTTTTTGGTTAAACAAACCTTTAAAAAAAATCAAAATAGAGAGAGCGGGAAAGAAGAAGAAGAAAAAGAAAACTCTCCAAAATTAGACCTCAACACCATTGTTTTGCTTGAATTTGGTGAACTTGAGGCTTGGATTAGCTTATAGGTTTGTTGATTTTTGTTGTGGTACTGATTAAGTGAATGTCCCCTCTTTGTTTTAAATTTTTTGGTCGAAATTTGAAGATCATGGTTTTTGAGTGTTGACTGTTGAGCAAGATAAAGACTTTTGACTTGAGGTACAAATTAAGACTTGTTTTGAGTCGGGCTTCCTTGTTTATTGGTGGAATTAAATGTAAGTTGATATCTCTACTTGATTTTTATAACTTGGGTACGAAAATTCTCGTAAAAATTGGGACTTTCTTGTGAAGATTTTGTAACATAGTAATTAATGAGTTAGCATTTCCAAATGATTTTATATGTGTGTTCTGAAAATATTTTTCAGACAACTTATTTCATTGAATTAGTAATTTTTTCTTCTCCTTGAAAGGAAAAAAAAAATGAACTTTGATTATGTATTTGAAATAGTATGTTTATGTGGTATTCAAAACAAAAATCTTTATGGAAGACAAAAAAAAACATCACACTTCTTTACCTTTCATTTTCAACCGAGAATGATGTCAAAAGATCAGCGGAGTTGGAAGACTCTGTCATACTGAATCCATGTATTTATATAAACATCGCATAGTGGAAAGAGTCTTTATTTATAGTTGCTTTTGGAGATATATTGTGATTCTTCTCTTCGATTCTCAACAAAACTTCATGTTTTCATGTGTGTATGTATTGTAGTTTTATCATGAAGAAGTTATATTGTTTCCCTGAAAATTTACATCATATTCACCCATGAATTGGATTCAGCGCAAAACTTCATGTTTTCATTACAACGTTACTTTTGATGTTGGAACGGTGGGAGCGTTGTCTATTCAATATCCTTTATTTCTTTAATACATTGCTTCTCCTATGGTTTTTTTAGTCAATATGCCCTATATTGTGTACCATATATACATATATATATATATATATATGTATATATATATATATATATATATATATATATATATATATATGATGAACACATGATAGCAATTATTAATTCAAGTAATTATTTATTCGTTGCTGGCTATTTCAGGTTAAAATTTGCCAATATGTTTTGCTCCTTAACATTTGACAGATATAATGATTGTGGTATTGGCGTGGGTTTTGTGTGATAACGGACCAAAATATGCATCACAGTATATGAAGAGGTACGCTTAATGAAAATCTCTTTATCTTCATATGGTGCTTTATATTTATCGGTCTATAGCTTGTACTTTGCTTCGGCCTAACCAAAACTTTCTATTATTTATGTATATTTTTTGAGCTTCTTAAAAAATAAAAATGTAACCGGTCCATGTACGTCTTTTGTCTAAGTGAGTAATAACCAAATATTATTTCTTAAAGAAAATAATTTGGAAGAGTATTACCGTTTTAATTCTTTCCCCTTTTGCAACATTTAAGCTTTTAGGGTGTATAATTAAGCTTTCATTAATTTTTTTTCTTTTCTTTTGTTTGCTTGCGTTGACATTCGCAATCTTCAGTTGGCAAAGAGAGTGAGATAAACTTTGAGAAGATGAACAAAATTCAGAGTGTTTGGATCGAGAGAAAATATCTTCTCGTTACTATTTCATTGAATGAATAATGAATCTGTACATCATCTTGTTTAAATACATTGGACTATTGTTCAACCATAGGGTATGACTTCTAACTAACTCCTAACAGTCTAACAAACTCGTCCAACGTGTCACGTGACGTCACCAAAGCCTTGGCAGCTCTTACTCACAGATGACGTGTGTGGTACGCTATCTTCTACACTATCATCCCCCCTCAAGCTAAACGGGGACTCGGCGATGTTTAGCTTGTCCCTGAAGCGTAGAAACCTCCCAACGGACAACGTCTTCGTGAGAACATCAGCAGTTTGATCAGCCGTGGGAACATAGCGAATCTCGAGCTGGCGACGGAGAACCATATCACGAACAAAGTGGAGATCGATCTCTACATGCTTAGTCCGTGAGTGAAAAACCGGATTAGCCGTCATCGCAACAGCGCCAAGATTATCGCACCAGAAAATTGGAGCGTGCGAGAGTGGGACACGAAGTTCAGTGAGCAACGAGCGAATCCAGGCCAGTTCAGCTGCCACATGAGCCAGGGCCCGATACTCGGCTTCAGTGCTGGAGCGTGCGACAACACCCTGCTTGCGTGAGCTCCAAGACACCAAGCATCCAGCAAGGAAGACACAATACGCACTTGTTGAGCGACGATCATCAGGATTACTGGCCCAATCAGCGTCTGCAAAGCTTGTGAGACGAAGTGTAGTGGCTGGTCTGAAGGTGACACCATGAGTGACTGACCCCTTTAGGTATCGAAGAACCCTCTTGCAAGCAAGCCAGTGCACAGACGTGGGAGACTGAAGAAACTGACTCAGCTTATTCACAATATGCGCTATCTCTGGGCGAGTCAACGTGAGATACTGAAGTGCTCCGATGGTACTTCTGTAGATATATGGGTCGCTCATTGCTTCACCATCTAACTTGGAGAGAACTTGACCTGGAGCTGCAGGACTGGAGCATGGCTTCACCCCTGTCATGTTTAGCTTGTGCAGCAAGTTAGCAACATACTTGGATTGACTGAGGTAGAGGCCTGATCTGTCTCGAAAAGCTTCAATTCCAAGGAAGTAATCCAACGACCCCAACTGTTTTAAGGCAAATTGCTTGTGTAGATCCTCAGCAAGTTTCTTGATGGCCATGTTGTTGTTGCCGGTGACAAGAATGTCATCCACATATACAAGTAGCAGTATATAGATGTCATGTTTGGCGAAGATAAACAACGAAATGTCATATCGAGACTCAACAAAACCCCATTGCAGGAGAGCTTGCCTGAGTCGATCAAACCAGGCTCGCGGAGCCTGTTTAAGCCCATAAAGCGCCTTGTGAAGCTTGCACACAAAGTCTGGGCGAGAAGTGTCCGGGAAGCCATCCGGTTGAGCCATGTAGACATCATCAGTGAGAACCCCATTTAGGAACGTGTTGTTGACATCTAATTGCTGGATATCCCAACCCCTGAACACAACCAAGGTCAGGACAACTTGGATTGTGCACGGTTTGACAACAGGACTGTACGTTTCAGAGAAGTCAACCCCAGGATTTTGAGCAAAGCCTTTAGCCACTAGCCGGGCTTTGTACCTTTGAAATTAACCAGTAGGTAGGTATTTTACCTTGAAAACCCACTTGTTACCAATAACATTCTGAGCTGGTGATGGGGGAACTAACGTCCAAGTACCATTCTGATATAAAGCATTGAGCTCAGTTACCATGGAATTTTTCCAGTTCACATCCTCAAGGGCACGCTTGACTGATGACGGTTCAGAGGGGCCAGGGCACACAAAAATAGGATGGTGTGACACCGTAAACACTTTGGGTTTGTAAATGCCAGACTTTGACCTTGTGTGCATGTAAGAAGTGTTTGTGACTGGTGGATCTTGAGGAGCCGTGTCACATGCCTCAGCAGGGACTATCTGCATGGGAGGTGGGGCCAGCTTAGTAGGAGCGTCATGCAGTGGAGGAGCAAATAGTGGCTGGTCTTGATGATGCACAGCTGATGAAGACATCCCAGCAACAGGTAGGACCACAGGTGGGACCACTGACTGGAGAGTACCTGGAGCAATATCATTTGTAGGGACCACTAGACATGGTGAGGACTGGTCTAATTGGGGACCACAGCTGGTAGTTTGTATTAGGACAGGGTTTGAAATAGGGTTAGAGGGAAAGTTCACATTCACATTTGAGGTTGTAATGTGAGGTGGGTTGGTCAGTGTTTGGTTGAACGGGTATATGTATGGTACAACAATTGGTGTAGACTCTTCTGCAGGGTGAGACTCAGCTGGGAATAGGTCTTTGTATGGGAACTCAACTTCATTGAATATAGCATTCCTAGTGATGTAACACCTACCTGAATTATGGAGACATTTGTAACCTTTGTGTAAAGGGCTGTAGCCTAGGAAAATGCACTTGGAGGACCTAAACTCTAGTTTGTGGTTATTGTAAGGTCTCAGATGGGGATACACACTACAACCAAAAACCTTGAGAAATTTGTAATCAGGAATCCTGCTAAACATTTTTTGAAAGGGGCTTTGATTTTCTAGGACAAGTGTAGGTATTACATTTATAGTGAAGACACTGTGGTAAATGAGTCCCACCAGAATTCGAGTGGTAGTTGTGCTTGAGCAAGCATAGACAAGCCTAGCTCCACAATGTGTCGGTGCTTCCTCTCTGCTCGTCCATTCTGCGTGTGAACATATGGACACGGATGTCTCAGTGCAATGCCTTGGTCATCAAGAAATGGTGCAAAGGGACGATACTCTCCACCCCAGTCACACTGTACTGCACAAATTTTCTCCTTGAGTGACTTTTCCACGAACTTTTTGAAGATTTTGAAGACATTGAAGGCCTCAGATTTCACTTTGAGTGGATAAATCCAAGTGAACTTTGTGAAGTCGTCCAAGAAGTGGATGTAGTACCTGTATCCATTGGTAGACATAATTGGAGCTGAACCCCATAAATTTGTGTGTATTGGTTGTAACACTCTAGTAGACTTAGTTTGAGAAAGAAGTGAGGGTAAAACATGAATTTTCCCATATTGACATGCTGAGCAAAAGTCAATTGTGTTTCTTTTGGGACATACAACATCACACTTATTCAGTATCATATGTAGTGTTTCTCAGTTACATGACCAAGGCGTCTATGCCAAATGGTCCATTTATCACTATTATTAGAGGTACAACAATCTGAGTCAAGTCCTTGAGTACTGATGGTAGTTGAGTCTTGACCATTTTTCTGAGCAGAGTCTTGAGCTGAGATTGTGGGAGAGGATTGAACTATGAAGCTGGTAGGGTTGAACTTGACACCTTTGTCTGATGATGCATTTCTGAGCAGATACAATCCATTTTCAGTTGTTCCTCGCAGAAGGACCTTCCCTGTTCTCTTGTCCTTAACAAGACAACAATCCGCATGAAACTCAACAAATACATCATTGTCATTTGTTAGTTGTGAAATGCTCACTATACTCTTTTTTATTTCAGGTACACGCAATATGG
The DNA here is from genome assembly GCF_054948205.1 of Urtica dioica subsp. dioica. Classification (NCBI taxonomy): domain Eukaryota; kingdom Viridiplantae; phylum Streptophyta; class Magnoliopsida; order Rosales; family Urticaceae; genus Urtica; species Urtica dioica. The sequence goes on along the minus strand of NC_142765.1, from coordinate 6,703,079 downwards.
TTCTTAGTCTTAATTCTTGACTACTTTCCTTATTCTCAGCATTATTCAGCAATTTAGATTGGCCTAAATGAGTAACGTTTAGACAATTACCATTTCCGACCATGAGTTTCTCTTTGCCCTTGTAACTTGTACTGACTTGCAAATTCTCCAATTCTGAAGTCACATGATTGGTGGCACCTGAGTCGGCATACCAGGCTGGATCATACACAGTCTCTGGTCCAGCAAAGAAGGCAGGCATTGCAGGACTTTGCTCCTTTTGTGGATGAGACTGTTGTTGCTGCGGTGGTGTGGCCTGATAAGACTCATCAAGGCGATACCAACGCACGTTGTGGCAATGTGACCCTGCTTGTTGCAAATCTGACAATTCGGCCTCGAGTTGTTTGAGCCCCTGGCTCCATTGAATCTTCCTCGTCATCCTCTGCTGCGACCACGTCCTTTTTCACGAGTCTCGACGTGATTCACCATTGCTGAGTGCACTTGGCTATCAACGTTGCTCGCCATGTGCTTGATCCGAGATTCTTGAGCCAGAGCCATGGCAAGAACCTCTTGAACAGACATCTCCGTGCCATTGAGTTCGTGTCCTTGCAGCTTATCATTCACCAGTGCCACGAGAACATCATACTCCGCAGGTAATCCCATCAAGATCACCAGAACCAGTTCATCATCTGAGACTTCATAGCCGGCAAGGAAGAGCGAGTCTGCAAGATTCTCCATCTTGGAAAAGTAATCTGAGATTGAGAGTGAACCTTTCTTTGTGGTTTGTAGCTGGAGTTTGAGAGGCATAACTCGAGCCTTCGATTTGACGGCGAATCGTTGCTCAAGTGCGATCCAGAGTCCTTGAGCAGTTCGGACTCTTGTGACCGATCTGAGGATTGTTGTGGTTAGCGAGGACAACATCCAACTCAGGAGGAGTTGATCTTCACGCGTCCAGATCTTGAATTCTGGATTCGAAATCGCGATTTTGGCTCCCTGCTCGTCGATCGATTCATTGAACCGTCGTGGCTGAGGTCTGGTTCCATAGATGAAACCTTGAAGATTGTGGCCTACGATCGCTGGAAGTACTTGGGACCTCCAAATTGAGTAGTTTCACCGTGACAGCATTGTTGAGCGTCGTGGTGAGGTGAGGATTGATCACCGGCCTTGGATCGTTGTTGATCTGAGATGATGACGGAGAAGAAACACCTTCGGTTGCCACTGATGTGCTCCGATACCAAGATAAACTTTGAGAAGATGAACAAAATTTAGAGTGTTTGGATCGAGAGAAAATATCTTCTCGTTTTCGTTTCATTGAATGAATAATGAATCTGTACATCATCTTGTTTAAATACATTGGACTATTGTTCAGCCATAGGGTCTGACTTCTAACTAACTCCTAACAGCCTAACAAACTCGTCCAACGTGTCACGTGACGTCACCAAAGCCTTGGCAGCTCTTACTCACTGATGACGTGTGTGGTACGCTATCTTCTACACTATCAGAGTGTAGAATTAGTGTATAATGTTATTGTATAGCGAAATTGAGTCAACATTATTAAGTGTTTTTGAATAGTTCAATCTTCAGTTGACATTAAAATGGTTTCATTCATAGTAGTTTCTATACTTTTTAATAATTAACAAGCTCAAATTTGATTGTCTGATTGTGTTTTACCTACATTTTTAGATATCTTTGGTTAAACACGAGAAGGGTACGGTACTTATGGAACTAGAACTACAACAATGGTTCGGAATGTGCAAATATTTTTTTGTGTCAAACCCACATATGGAACCCAAAAGATAAATTGATCCATAAAAAAATGCATTTAAAGTGACAATATACCATTTATAAACTGTGTTCTTAGCGCAAATCAAAATTTGATGTGGAGATTTCATCGAGGCTTCAAGTTTCTTTGTGGTCAAGGATTTCTTCATCGAGACCAGAGATTTCATAACTGAAGCCACATATTTCTTCGAAGTTGGGGATTTATCTTCCAGCCAGATAATTTTGTTATCTTAAAAAGTTTAGGATTTTTAAATTTGGGAGGTTCAAATTTGTGTCATGTTCTTCTGTTTTAAGGTATATAATGCTTTGTAAAATTAATAATATTAATTATTTATGTCATCTTGCTAAACCTTACAAACAATATTCTTCAGTTTATTTCATATATTTCAAAAATAAAAGCTTATATTCATTCTTACACAACGAGATCTCGAAATGACATCCCTACTGAAAATTGTTCGCAACTGTTATAAGATCAATCTGGGCATCAACAATATATTCTCCTTGCTCACACAGACAGGGAAAAATATCGACAGTATCTCATGTGTTTAATCGAAATGCACGATTTATACCTTCATTTTTTAGAAATATCAGACATATTCCTTCAGTTTAATATAATTGACATATATCTCTCTTACAAATATGTTATATTACAAATATCAGCATTTTCAATTATTTCTTACAAAAAAAAACTGAACTCCCCAAAATACCCTTAATGAAATAATTTTTTATTTTCTATTCTATATACAAAAAAAATTAAATTAAAAAATTTCTTTATAAAAACTTAAGGACTTTTTTTATAAAGAGAGATTATGATTTTTTTAATAAAATAGTAAATAAATATTTATTCTATTAAGAGTATTTTGGGGAGTTCAAATTATTTTTTGCAAAAAATAAACGAAAATAGTGATATTTGTAATATAACATTTTTTTATGGGAGGTATATCTCATTTATGTTAAACTGAAGGAATATGTCTGATATTTCTAAAAATCGAATGGATAAATCTCACATTTTAATTAAACACGAGGGATCCTCTTGATATTTTCCCCAAGAGACTTTCAATAGCTTGTATGTATATATTTGAGCATCTTCTAAAAAAAGATTTAAAAATCATAGCAAATAATTTGTTGGGATTTTTCAACATCTTTTGTTAACTCAAATATTGAACTTGTTAAACTTTAAATAAAACTTAGGGTTCTCGGAAACAGTGTTTCATATCATCATATAATAGATGTCACTTTTATTATTGAACAATTTTATTTATTTACGATAAATAGTAGAATTTTTCTATGGCATACCACACCCTACTAGTAACCTATAAAAATATTGCGTGGGAAATGCTCAAGAAGTTGATTTGCTGGTACTGCTAATTTCCCTATATCAACTTTCGTCGAAATACTAACTTTCCTTCTGTTATTTTTACCTTGACTTAATGTAATATGACCGATATTGACCGATATTTTCGTAATGCAGATATAGGAAGTCGACATGGTTTCTCAGGTCAAATGGGAACCAATACTGGTCAAAATATTTATTTGATTAGTATATTTCATTATTGGACTGATGTTGCTAGAAAGTTTAATTTAGTACAAACGATTTTGCAACGGTGGAGAAGGTTGAACGAATTTTCACGCTTATATATTTAAAATATATATAATCACGATAAAATATAAAAAGTGATATTTCGGTCAATTATATGGAACAAGGAAAAAGCCTCTTATAATTTTAAATAAATACTCTAGTCACGGTCCATGTACCATGAAACGTACACATATAATTATAAATAAAATAAATCCCCATTTTTTTTATCAGAATAAATAAATCCCCATGAAGACGCGTTTGGAGTCTTTGGAGACCGGTCCAACTTGAACGTACCTGTAAATACAATATTTATTTTGTCCCTCCATTTTACAATAATTCCTAGAAAAACCCACGCAAGTTCTTAAAAATTTCTAGCATCATAGATGGTTCCTAGAATAGAATCATAACAAAGCCTATTTAAAGCTTGTTCACAACAAATGTTTTCTTTCAAAATAATCCAACGTTGCTCTTAGAAAGAAAGAAGAAAGAAAAAACTTTCCTTACAACGATAATATTCAGAGAAAGAAAATGAAAACACAAGTAAAATACTTAGAGCATGTGTTCCACTACTTTGACGAAGACTGCGACGGAAAGATATCAGCGACGGAGCTGAAGAATCGGATATCGTCGATGGGCGGCGATCAGATGCTTCTCGAGGAAGCTGAGGACGCTGTGGAGTCGTTGGATTCGGATGGGGATGGACGGTTGGGACTAAACGATCTCGCGCGTTTGATGACGGAGGGCCAAGAGGAAGAAGATCAGAGAGCGAGGGAGTTGAGAGTGGCGTTTGGGATGTACGTCGACGTGGCGGAATCCGGTGGGGACGAGTCTATCATAACTCCCGTGAGCCTTAAGAGAATGCTCAGTCGGATGGGATTAGGCGAGTCCAGATCCGTTGATGAGTGCAAGAAGATGATCAATCGCTTTGATCTGAACGGTGATGGTGTCATTAACTTTGAAGAGTTTACGGTTATGATGACCATGATTGCATGAATATATTGTTATTATTATTATTATTATTATTTTTGTAAAGTTTACTTGCGTGAATTGGCTTCTGCATTGAAATATAATGTACTTATATAGCATGGTTTTTGTTTATATTTCTGTTGGATTATAAAATGGACTTATACCTTGTATTTCATCTTTGTCAAATTGAATTTCTATGCACTATAAACTATAATGATTAAACTATTCTATATATGCTATCCTCAGAACTAGAAAACTATACACATCTATTTTTTTGTTATTATTATTACACCGCTCCAAAAAAAAAAAAAAAGAATACTTGACGTAATCCTAGAGAACTACTTGACGTAAATGAGTAGTTTACTAACACGGTTCGAAAATTGATACAGTTCAATAATGTGTGGAAAATATATTTAGAACATACTTTATCTCTAGCGTCTCATTGAAAACATATGATATAGTTGTTCTCAATTAACATTCGTTGAGTTCATTGGGGTTTAATTTCTTCCATTTTTTCTGGTTCATTCCATCTTAGAAATTTGATTTGTGGTTTTTGTGCATCACTGGTAGGAAAGAGGAGTAAATTTGGGAAGAATGAAAAATAAAGTTTCTTCCCTAGTGATACATTACTTTTTTTTTTTTTTTTTTACTTTACTTGATGAAATGAAATCCTCTAACTTGCCGCATTTACTTCGTTGAAAAGTGGTTTCCGATTTCTCGTCACTTGAGAAAATAGAGAATAGTGAACTAAAATAGCGCAGAGGATTTTCATCCGATGCTCTCTCCGTTGCTCAACATTAGTCTAATACCTATGCAAGGTGATAGATGACGAGCCGGAGCGCTGAAGGCGTGTCAGGAGATGGAGGTCTAGATCCTTATGGATTTCGAGGCGGCTCAGGTCTCTTCTATCCACTTCGAGATGCGCTTATGTATATTCTCCACCCAAAGCCAATTTCGATCGATCTTGAGACTACCTCAGCGGGACCTTCTTCCTGCCTTCATATCGATGAGTTTGGCTCGAACCAGGGAATCGCCAAAGAGACCGCTTCGTAGCTGGCTGCCCCGAACACTCAAGCTGCTCAATGTTAGGATTTTAAATTCCTAAATTAATCCTAATTCAATTCAAGAGAAACCAAACCATAGATCTTAATAGAGGAAGCGTACCTGAATCCATGGATTGCAAACACCAAGAGTTGGGATGATCTTCTGATTGCAGTTTGCCTGAGTCTGGAGAATTCTTGTTGATGGGGATACAAGAAAATTATCGTACGTTCTGCAATCAGGGACCTACCCTGTTATTAATAACTGCCAGGCAGTTACTAATAACTATTGCATATTTCTAATTTGGCCCCTCATCAAATTAGATTAGCACTTATGGTAGCCACATAATAACTTCATGACAAATATGTCCTTAAGTCACAAACCTTAAGTCACAAACTTTATTCTAAATTAGACCACATCAATTTTGACTTAATTAATAATGACCCAACACATTTATTTAATGACATTAGTAGTCCCAAAATTATTCTAACAATCTCCCACTGGACTACGCATGTATAAAATAAATGTGTCAACCTTAGCGCGCAAAAATTGTCATTATTATGATGTGACATATTACAATCTCGTCCATCAATTACATCAATATAGGATCAAAGTTATTTTCGTTGTATCAATCACAACTAAACACGTCAATGGTCACATACATCAATATAATCAAATGACATAGATCAATCATGAATATGTGGTAGATAAAATTATATGCAAGGTGATCTATTCATATCAATTTTATCCGATCCTACTTTAAAGAGATCAAACTTTATCCTGAATATGCAAAATGTAATAAACTAATACCATAAATCTGATCAGAAACAACACAAGCAAACATAAAGCACCCAACATAAATAAAACAAATAAACAAACTCCCACCGAATCTAGATATCCTGAAGCTCTACAACACACATATGAGAAGTGTGTTCTTGAAAGACCTTCGGTGGTAGACCCTTTGTAAGAGAGTCCGCTATCATGGAGTTTGTTCCTAAATGCTCTATGTAAATCTGTCCACTTTGCACTATTTCCTTAACAACTAAGAACTTGATGTCGATATGTTTCGACTTCGTCGAGCTCCTGTTGTTGTTGGGATACATTATGGCTGATTTATTGTCACAATATAACTTAAGCGGTCTTTCAATTCCTTCCACAATTCGCAGCCCTGTGACAAAATTCATCAGCCATATACCATAGTTGGATGCCTTATACATACATCCACCACAAAAAAGACCATAGCCTGATGTGGATCTCCTACTGATTTGGCATCCCACAAAGCCAAAGTAAGGAGATCCATTGATCTCCAAATTGTCTCACTTTCTATATGTTAGCATGTGATCTTTTGTTCTTTTCAAGTACCTTATGATCTGTTTGGGTGCTTTCCAATGATCCATACTTATATTAAGTATCTGCATAAAGCTATAACAATACACGCAATATCTCAATACGCATAAACTTGAGCATACATAAGACTCTCAACAAACGAAGTTTGACTCCCGTATGTTTTCATTGCCCTTAAACTTCATTGAAATAAGCCTCTTTAAAAGAGTGCTCGTTTCAGCCTTATCGCTCTTTTCAAAGCGCTTTTCGATTTCGGCAAGAAAGTCTTTGGCATTGGTGATCTGTTCAGACACCGCACCCCTAAAAGCTTCAGGTATGCCGCGCTTGATGATCATAAGACTCATTCGGTTAGAACGGTCCCACTTCTCATAGATCCGCCTATCATCGGCGGAACTAGCATCCGTAAGAGAAGCCGACTTATCCATTCTAAGCGATAAGTCAAGATCCATGCAGCCAAGAACAATCATCATGTTCTCCTTCCAATCCTTAAAGTTGTTACCATTAATGACCGAAACCGAATTGAGATTAGCAGATACAGTAGCAACAGCTGAAATAGAACAATACAATCACATAAATATATAGACACATAAATTTAACCTTAATAAGCAATAAAATTCAAATAATGGTAAATCCCATCCCAAGATACCTAATGCAACATCAATATCAAGTCTTTGGACAATAATATTAACTGCTAACGGTATTCTTGTTGTAATGATCAAACACTAACAATAAGGCTCGTAAAAAACTAACCTATCTTTGGATCGATCAATTATTCACAAGTAAAACTTTACTATTGTTACATGTTTATCATCACAAATATGTATATGTAATTTGGCCAGTCACTAATCTTCCTTTGGGCCGATTAGTATCCGCATAAATTAACATATACACAACATCTAAAATTCGTCATAAATAATCTAGACAAAAGAGGTCACTTTGGCGACATTTTGTTTCGACTCTTTATTTGGAATAATAGACCAATTTTATGTATAATATACCATTAATTTGAATAACTTAAGGTTAATATGCTTTAATGTCATAGATGCATTAATATATATATAAAAAATAATAATAATGCACTGACAACTAAAACCCCAAAACCATGCAGACTTAATCCAAAACTCTTGACTTATATGTATTTTATGCACTGGTTTTAGGCTGAACAAAAGCCATAGGCTGATATGCGTATTTGTCAGTCAATAAAGCAAAAGAAACCATAGGCTGAACAATAATTACGGAAGAGAAAACCAAAGACAATATATGCACAATATTCCATAAATATGATACACATATTTTAATTGCTACGTATGACCACATATGCCAAGAGTTTTCCATAAACTGTATAAATCCAGAATTATCGCAAAAGATGCCAAACAGCATTATCGCAAAAGCAAAACCGAACGATTGTATAAGATTCGCAAATCAATAATTAACACATTGCCCAAACAAACAATTGCGTAAATTATAAAACTACGATCCCCGATCGATTTTTCATGTGTTAACGCAAAAGAAAACTAAAGCAAGCAATCTTTATCGCAAAAAACCAAACAGTAGCTACGCACAAATCAATGCCGAATCACAACAGACATAATCACAAACGACTACAGACTGAAAAACAATATCGGCAATTTCTCAGGAATTAAATCAGGAACGCTCTGATACCAATTGTTAGGATTTTAAATTCCTAAATTAATCCTAATTCAATTCAAGAGAAACCAAACCATAGATCTTAATAGCGGAAGCGTATCTGAATCCATGGATTGCAAACACCAAGAGTTTGGATGATCTTCTGGTTGCAGTTTGCCTGAGTCTTGAGAATTCTTGTTGATGGGGATACAAGAAAATTATCGTACGTTCTGCAATCAGGGACCTACCCTGTTATTAATAACTGCCAGGCAGTTACTAATAACTATTGCATATTTCTAATTTGGCCCCTCATCAAATTAGATTAGCACTTATGGTAGCCACATAATAACTTCATGACAAATATGTCCTTAAGTCACAAACTTTATTCTAAATTAGACCACATCAATTTTGACTTAATTAATAATGACCCAACACATTTATTTAATGACATTAGTAGTCCCAAAATTATTCTAACACTCAAAACTTGGAGAACCAGATCGTACAAGAGCCGAAGAATCAAGTCGCTGAGATAGTGGAGAACCGAATTGTAGAGGACTCGGATGCTCAGATTGTCCAAGCACTAGAAAACCAGGTGCTTCAAGAAGTTGAGAGTCGGACCGTTCAGGAACTAGAGATACAAGTTGTTCAAGAAACAGGTACAGACCAAGCCTCGTGATGGAAGAAAGACAACCTCTTTTTTTTTTAAATGTATTTCTCATACTTATTATTGTAGTATTATTATATTATTTTGTTTTTAAAGCTATTTTGCCTGAGTGGGCTAGCCTCTTGAAAATTAACTGTAAATGTTCTCTTTTTTCGTTTAATCTAGGGAAGATTATTTTGCATGATATACTTCTTTTCTACATAATTTGATATATCTAAGATGAGCTCAGCTCTTCCGATAAACAATATACTAGAATAATAAAAACCATCGCTAATTTACTATATATTTGTGATTGAATTATACAAGAGAAATTTCATTAATTAGACCTAAAAGTTTATAAAATATCAAGACTAGACCTCATACTTCAAAAATATCTAAAAATAGAATTTTGTCCCTTTTTTGGACAAAAATACCCTTCTGGCCAAATAAACCTCTTTCTCTCTTAAACCTCTTTCATTTCAACTCTCAAATTCTCTCTACTTAAGTGGATTTCGTGGAATCATGGTTAAATTTACTGACCTAGTCATTTTAAATAAGTTTTCATTGAATAGTATAGCATGTAGGGTATTATAGACGTTCAGATCTGAATTACATAGGGAAAAATCTGAGTTTTAACATTTTTGACGATGGAATACGATAGGATGGGATGAGATTTAACTTGTTTGTACGATAAAAATTTTTAAAAAAATAGAGATATTGTATGATACTATACGATAGGATAAGATATGATACGATACGATACGATACGATACGATGGCTTTGGTGTACGATGTCATATGATGGTGTAGGATCGATGCAGAACGATTCACGTTCGACTTAAAACTCGAAGTCCCATACGCAATGGGTACGATTCTGATGGCTCCTGCTGTTTTGAAGGACGATGGTGATGTTTCGTATTATATGAAGCACAAAAATCGTAAAAGATTTCCACTTTTTGTAAGCTTGGTAATGAAACACATCATGTCGCCAATTACGTATCGAAGAGTATGTAAAGGGAAAGATGTGATGGTTGGAGAGTTGTCTCGCACTAAACCGAAGAAGAGACGGAATAATCTTATTATCAACGAGATGGCAAAGTATCTCGAAGAAGTGGGTTTTGATCGGTGAGACAGAGCGTTCTTTCATGGAAAACGGTAAAAATCTACAACTTTGGATGTCGATATGAATTTTTTTCTTCATTTTATAACGTTTTTTATTTTATAAAATTTGCTCTTTTTGTATAAGTACAACCTAATAACAAGCAACAATGCAGAAAGCTTCAATAATAAAACGAGGAGTGCTAGAACGTTTTCAATTACAACGCTGCTTGAGTTCATTCGATTCACACTCCAAACTTGGTTTTTCGATCGAGAAGAGATCGCTCATAAATTGAACACAAAGTTGACACCAACGTGGCAAAGTGATCTCGCAAATCTAAATAATAAGGCACAATACGTCAATGCGTATGGACTTGATCTATATGATTGTCATGTCAAAGATGTAAAAGGTGATTTTGATGTAGACTTGAAGGCGAAGACATGCACTTGTGGACTACCACAACAACTGGCCATCCCGTGTAACCATGCCATCGCATCAGCCCAACATCGAGGCTTCTATTTGAAGGAGACTTGGATTGAAATGTACAAGGAAGTCATATATCCGATTGGGAATAAAGAACAGTGCAACGTCCCGGATGAGATAAAAAAAATATATGAAGGCTGTAGAACCAGTTGAAAAAAAACAAGCCGGTTGACTTAAGAAAAGTAATAAAGGAAGAGAATGGTCAATCGATACACATCTCAAGACGAAAAAGGTTATCCACCGAAAATGTGAAAAATATGGTGGTAGGGGACATAACAGAAAGACATGCACTTAGAGGGATTGAAAACAGAAAGTTATATTTTTTTTTTAAGTTTAGAAGTATTGTTATGTTTTTTTATGAACTTTAAATCTTTTTTTTTTTTATCAGAATTCTGAACTATTTATTTTCTAATTTAACATATCAAAACGATAATCACATAATAATTACAAGGTTATTTAAATTTAGTTCATACATACCAAAAAGACCACAACAATATTCTATCCAAAATAAGAGTATCACAGGATAACTTTCCCATAAAATAAATAGTAGCACCATTTTTCCCGAACGTCCTCATATGGACACTTTGAAGCGTCTCAAACGATTCGTTCACCAGTATATGCCCGATTTACTTGACTGCAAACATCCCGCAATCATCGCTACGAAAAAAAATTGCAACAAGTTATTAAAAAAAAATTGAAACATGTTATATACAAGTCAATTTTTTTTTACATGTTTACCTGTCCAAACATTGTGGGACGTTCTGATCGACTAGCCATGTGAAAGGATGAAATTCTTTTTGCCGCTGACTAGCTCGCGATATGACATACGATGCCCGCTAAACAAACCACTCTGGGCCATAACCCTAGGTAGTGCTTGACTCCAATTCTACACAATTATAAAATAGTAGGAAACTTATTAACTACAACAAGTTAATAAACTGACGTTATACATTTATGTACCTCCATCAACTCCTTGAAATCATTTTAATTAACCACATCTGGACGAATTCCTTCTGGCAATCCAGGACGGTAATGGTCCACTCGTCTAAATCGACTCGAAACGTGAATCAATGAAGGTTCTTGAAGTTGACGACGAGTAATATCTCTCGCGCTCCCGTTAATGGCAATATTTGCGAGTCTTTGTACCTAGTCCTCGGGGTAAACACCAACTTCGTATCTCATTCCACGGGCTCGAGCTCCGTCCCTAGTTCGATGGCCTTTTTCTTATTCTCATCTTCCTTTATGTATCGGCCGTACACTTTATGGACACATCGACAATCCATGATTCGGACGTCTTGACGATATCCGTCAAGTTATAACTGGCGAGTCCGAAGCATATGTATAATGGCATCAATATGTTGTGAACGTGTATGAAATAACAAACATATTAATTTACTTTAAAATAAAATGTGTATTATAACATATAAGTATTCATTCAATGTACTGAATCATGTAGCCATTTCGTGCACTCCAACAACACATTGAAGAAAGCAAGAGGAGCGTCACGAGTCTTGAGTCAAACTGTAGCTATGAAAAGCTCTTAATATTTCGAGGTCCACACCCACTTAACAAAAAGATTAAACTCTATATCCTTTGCTTCCATCAAAAGCTTAAACGTAGAGAACCGTTTTTTGTTGTACTTGGGCTTCGTCGAATCAGTGAATGTGTCCTATGTTGGAATTGATCTATGATTAAGAAAAGATTTAACGCTTCTAGCAAGCGGCGGAAAATAAAAATTTTCTTTAAACAAGTAAAACGACTTTTACTAACCTAGACAAAGAGCAAGCGCATGTTATTTTTAAATTAAAACTATCTACGAGCAATTACACATTTACTAACCTTTATGTAGCTTGATTGTTGAGAAGCTTGTGGACGTTGAATCGCTCGTCTCCCCACACAGCTCGTCTTTCTTCGTTCTTCGGGAATTCGAGTAACCACAAAATTTTCTATCACATAAATCACTCGAGGTAAGAAGGAATAAGTGTGTGGGCACTTTTAAACACAACGACTCAAGAACAAGTCTTAGAGTCGAAGAGCTAAAACAAACACTAGGTCAAATGTGGACCTAGGTGCCAAAACAAAAAGGAAAGAGAGAGAGAGAGAGAGAGAGAGAGAGAGAGAGAGAGAGAGGGAGAGAGAGAGAGAGGGAGAGAGAGAGAGAGAGAGAGAAGTGGGCGGCTATTCTAGAGAGAGAAGCTCTCAATCTCTAAAATTTTGGGATGAGAAACAATGAGAATGAGGGCTCTATTTATAGGAAAATGATTACCTTCAAAAAGTAGTTTCCTTTTCTCTATTGAATATCACATATTCATGAGCAAATATTTGCTCTCCTTTGCCTCATTTCACACGTCCAAGAGTCTTCTAGAAGGCCTTGGATTTGTTTCCTCTTTTGCTTCCTCTCTTACCTTGGCCGCCCACTTCCGTTCCTCATAGAGGAAATTTGTTTCCTCATTTTTTTTTGGCAAGTATCTTCATACATCAATGCACAAAATTAGTCCATCTTTCCTTGGGTTTGGACGTGCAACACCTTCTAGAAAGGGCTTCTAGATTTTTCTTCATTTGTTCATGACAATATAAGAAAAGCTCATTAAGAATTTTCAAGTAAAATTCTATGAAATGAAATTAATCATCAAGGCCCAAATACTTGGACTTGGCCGTGTGGTTTAAATTGCTTATCATCATATGACAATGTCAAAAACTTATTTATTGACATTCATTTCATTCTATGTCCAAAAAAACAAAAATACCCTTTAGACAATTTTCGTAAAACTTGTCTAGTTTTTGTTTTGACTTAGCTTCTAGTTTAACTAATCCTACTCGAAATGATTTGTGACAGTGACCTCATGGATCCAAATGAACAAAGCTTGAGCTAACATTCTTGGACTCAAAAGTTCACAAAGCTTTTCCAAGTTTAGCTTAATGTCAACTGACTCCACTAAAGAGTTGACACTGAGAGTCTCTCGGGTCAAATGAATTTGTTTTCTACTCAAGTATTCAACTTAATTGTGATGAGTGGATCCACTTTATATTATCTATGTTTACCCTTCATGAATATCATCAGCTAGATGGAATTTACAAAATTACTATTTTACCCTTCTAGCTGTTATTTCTTCGACTCCTTTGTCGCTTGTGAATAAGTTAGAAACAATGTATTAACGAGGAGCTAACAAGTCACATTGATTCATCCAAAAGAGTCATGACTCGATTTGTACACTGGCCAGTTCATTTATTCACATTCCAATTAACAAAGCATGAGGTGATATACATTGCATTTCAGCAATCTTGTACATGAATTCCATATCTATGAGATCTTCACAAAGTTACTCATGACATCTTCATAACTTAGTACTTCACCAATAGGTCTTATTCAAAATCACATAGTGAATCTGAACTCTGACTTTCTCAAATGAGAATACGTAAGCCATGAAATGACATGTCTCATTTCAGGATGGAGGTAAACATGATGTAATTCATACGTAGTGACTTTGAGACATAAAAGGTTAAATGGTTTGTTCTTATTTTGTCTCTAGAAGTGCACTGATCAATTCAATACCTTCAGAAGATACTTAAAAGAACTATAGAGTCTCCAACTCTCTATGCCCCATAACCAGACATCATAGATTCTCCTAACAATCGTACTGAGATCAATAGTCCTTTGATTCTTAGATTGCGAATATATTGTTCCAAGCAAACCATGAAGAGTTTTGTTCATGCAAATCTACATTTGTCTCTTCATATGTTGTTAGGTTTGTTTGAGGACTAAAGACTATAGGTTATCATAAAGTTTCAAACAGACAAGGAAGAATGAATGAACGTTTCAACTTTTATTAATGATTCAGCAGTCACAAGCAAGAGTCTTCGTGAGACTTTATTACATCAAATGTACATAAGTAAAGACTACAACTCTTCTTGTGGGCACCATTGACAACATCCTAATTTGTCATTTTCTGTCTCTCATGACGCCCTTGACATTGAGTTTTTTTGTGGGTCTTCGCGTTTACTCTTAATTGGTTTCATAAGCGGGATTTTCTTTTCCAGGATGTCTCGTGAACAGCTAGGACTCGAAGATGATGATGTCTTAGAAGAAGACGGCTTCGGAGAAGAAAGTGGCGGCTTAGTCGAAGACCGCTTCTGAGAAGAAAACGAAGGCCTCGGAGACGAAGATGGTAGATTAGTCGAAGGCCACTCGTGATGAGAATGAGGGTGAGAAGGAGGACTAGGCCGACGACGTCGCTCTCTTTCAGCTTGGGTAGTCAGTATCTCATCCCCAAGTAATTCCATTACGTCTGTGAAGACGAAGTTGAGCATCTCCCACATGCGAATCTGGAAGTTGAAGTCACCAAATATATTTATTAAGAAACTAATGACTTAAAGCTACTACGAAATTAAATTTTTATTAAATATATTTGTACTTGGTCCCGCCTGATTCTCTTTATTCTACGACCGTTTGTATTTAAGGCATGTAAGACCATTTCATGAGATTTCCTGAGTTCTTCCCACATTTCTCCCGTTATTATAAACGGAGCGGGATCTTCGGAACGAGCGGCCACTTAGGGAGCTGGATACTCGGGAACTTCAAGATGACAAGAAGCTTTGGGACGAGCGGCCGCTTCGGAAGGAGAAGCTCTTGGACGAGGAAGACGCGGAGTGTCTGAACATGTTCTTCGTATAAATTGTCATCTTCGTCAAATTCGAGTACATCGGCCTCCTACGCAACAGATGCTAATAGGTCGATTTCTTCATCAATATTACGTAGCTCCGTCACATCGTCTCCCTCGATGTCTATCGGATATAAACATTTGCTCGTCTACATCTCTAGCAAAGTGAAAAATTATTTCTCTATAGCATGTGGTCTCAACATCTGAAGAACGCCCAACTACAAAACTAGAAAATTTATTCATATTTCAAAGTTAGTGACATAAATATTTTTAAAGTTAAAAGAAGTTACCGTTTTTTATTCAAAATGGCCTCGACGTCTTTGCCCATAATGACTATGTTGCTGGACCATGAATGCATCATCAACACTTTTCACCGAATCTCATTCCGATCTCTGTGATAGCCTCGTAATGCCTAGTAATGAAGTGTATGCAAATACCTCTCAACGTGTACTTGGCTTCTTTTTGTGCCACATCCGGCTTTTCCTTAACTTTTCAGTAACGCCTCGTGATAGAGCTTCAATTCAACCAAGAGGCTGGAACATGTCTTGGACCAGTTGATATTTCCCCAAGGTAACTTGAAGAAGAATGGCAAGTCTTCAACGATATGCGAAAAAAATTTGCCATTTTTATTCGATGACTTTGTTTCCCGATTACCCTAGTAGATAGCCAAAACGAATACACTCGTCCAGATTCTGAAAAATATTGAACGTTGTTACCAATGCACTGAACTTGCAACCAGCCACGCCATTCAGGTGCTCGGTGATCAACTTATCGCTTGTGCCCTGGTCTTGTTCATTCTTGGACGGACCATCTTCATAACTCAACCCACAAATCAGCGAGTATTCGAGGCGTTCAAATCTCACTCTTTTACCGTCTAATCCAAAGTGTACTTCTCCCCGTGTCGTTGCCTCAATCTTACATTGTAGAAGAGTGTGCACGAGCACCGGGGAGAAATTGAGTTCGCTCTCTTTATGATGGTCCTCACGATACCGATCCCACCATACTGATTCGAACTAAGAAAGGCACATGCAAATGAACTTCAAATTATCCAAAAATAAAATAAAAAAATTAGTCAGAATAGCAAGTTATCGTACTATATTGTAGAGTATCGTACGATATCGTATCGCATCGTAGGCCATTGTACGAACAAAAAATTTGAAAAAAACAAAAACCTATCGTACATCATCGATCATACGCCACGATGAATTTCATCGTAACATATGCCATCGTACGATTCATGAAGTTCATCGTACAATATTGTATTTCACCCCCAATTTCAAACTCTAACTTTCTAAATCCAATCCAAATCGATTCAAATCAGTCCAATTCAACCCAAATCTTATAAATACAAACTCGTAATCACTATTCTAACTATCTACAATGAGATTTAACACAAAAATCATCTAAAAAAACACCTTTTGGTCGTTGTGGGAGCTCGGGTTTTCGGTCTTCCACCACCATTGGAATTTGAAGACCATCGTACGCCATTGTATCAACTCGTATTCCGTCGTACACCGTCGTACAATGTCGTAGTCTGTCGTATAAGTCTCAGATTTTTTTATGTTTTTGTGAGAGAGAGGGAGAGAGAAAAACCGAAACTTATGAGAGAGAGACAAAAAATTTTAAAAATTGGTCTGATGGGCTTTTTTTAAAGCTATCAATTGGGTCGGGCAGAGCCGACTCGACCCAAAAAAATGAGGCCTTGAGTAGGCCCGGGCCTAGGCCCAATCCTGTCCAATAATGAAGGGGCCCGGGTCAGACCAACCTAAAGTAGGGAACCATCAGGACAAGCCCAAGCACAAGGCCTTCTAGGTCACTGGTCAGGCCTGGTCATGGGTCGGGTCTGGGCTTGGTCCTAGGCATGGTTCAACCTATGTCTTAGGCCTTGTTTGGGGTTTATTTTGGGCTTGTTTTGAGCTGTTTTGGGCTTTTTTAAAGGGTCCTGTTTTGGGCACTTTTTTTTTAATTGTTTTGCCTGCTTAAGGGCCTATTTTGATATTGCGATTGATTTGTATTTCTTTTTGTATATAAAATATTGATAAATTGTAACAAAAAAAATTCCCAAAAAAGTTTAATTGATAAATATAAAAAGAATTACAATACTTAACCACCTTCATTACAAATCTTTCTAAGTAAAACCCGATTGATCGGAATAAAAACATAGTGAAGGAAAAGAGTACGATTTGAATAAATAAAAAATTTACATGTGACTACTTAAAGAAGCAGAAGCTTCATTCTCTAATATTGTAAAGTACGTCGCAATCGAGTCGTCATCACTGTTTTGTTTTCTCCTTCTTGCATCCTCCCAATCATTTAAAACACATTAGGCCTTTTAGAATATTCGGACTCATTGTTGATCTTATGTCGTCAAGAACACGGTTGCTTACATTATATGCTTGCTCTGACACAACACTTGACACCGGAATGTCAAGAATATCTCGGGCAATTAAGAACAATTTCGGAAAACGTCATTGTTTGTTTTTCCACCATTATAGAATATATAATTCATCTGGATTCTTTGTGTAAAATTCTATTTCCAAATATTTCACAAGCTCGGATGTCTGAGAAGATGATGACAATAAATAATGTCTCGAATTATGAATCAAGTTCCATAATGCGTTGGTTGGATTTGATGAAGAGCGAGTACTTTGTTGTTGTGGTTGTCGAATCAACATTCAAATTTTTGGCAGTACCTTTTATTAAACCATCAATACCAACTAATTGACATCTAGGATCTAATAAAGTTGCAATGGCATATAAAAACGGTACTCCTCAATAATTTGTAAAAAAAATTCCATAGGTAAAATAATTGGCTTAAATATATCATATTGTCTATAAGTAGCAAAAGCGTTTGAAATATTAAATAATTCATGTGATGCAAGATGAGCAGTTGGATAGTATACACCTGATAATACTTCTGTGCCTTTGCAAAATACTTCCAAAAATCCATGGAAGTAATAAGCCAGATCTCACTCGTAGTACTCAATTTGAGAAATAAAAAATGTATAACAATGTCAAATAAATCTCTTGACTTTATATAGAGAATATTATATAGAGAATTAAACACCAGAAGCTAGAATATTATAAATTTTTTTACTTTATTTTAAACAAGTGTAAATGTTATAGATAATATAATATATATATATATATATATATATGTATAATACATATATTTAGAGAATAAAAAAATGGGCCTCAAACGGGCTTGTGCCTGGGCTGTGCCCGGTCCGTGCCGGTTCTGTACTTGGGCCGTGCCGGTTCTATGCTTTTCAAGGGCTTCGGACCGGACTCAGATTTTGGGCCTAAAACAAAGGTCCAAACCAGGTTGGGCCGGCCCAAAACCAATTAAAATAAGGGTCGGGTTGGGTGGCCCGCGGGCGGCCCGGCCCAATTGACAGCTTTAGCTTTTTTGACCATTTATGGTCCAAAAGTCCATTTTGGATATTTTTGAAATAAATTTGATATTTTAATTAAGAGAAAATAGCGCCATAAATACCTAATGTTTTCGTGGTGTTACACTTATATACTCATTGTTTAAAATTGATGGGATAAATACCTAATGTCAAGTATTTATGTCTCCGTTGATACCAGGGTCGTCAATTTGGATCTCAAAACACGTGGAAGACTGAGATGTGATAAGATTTTGAAAACAATATTTCGGTAATAAAATGTTGGACTTTATATAATATTTCGAATAAAAAACATAAAATAAATGAGAAAATCAAAACTGACCCAAATGAAAACATAAAACAAATCCCGGTAGCCCCAAAATCGAAATCGCTAGCTTCAGAATAACGAAATCGTCAATCTTCTTCTTCTTCTCCTTCTTCGTCTTCTTCTTGTTCCGAATAATGGAAGATGCGAACTCGTGTTTCGAAAAGAGTAGTTGCAATATGAATCAACGGTGGCGAACGAAGAGCAAGGATTCGCAGTCCCAGGTTCGAAGGTGTTTCTGTGGCGTAGCTGTGGTCGAGAAGACGTCATGGACTGATTTGAATCCCGGGAGAAGGTTTGTTAGTTGCTATAAGGGAAAGGTAAGCTCTGTGTTCTTTAATTTTTGTTCTTCCCGGCTGGAATTGTTATTTAAATTTTGTTTTCGTGTTCCTTCTTGTAGAATGAGGGTGCATGCTCTGTTTGGGAGTGGATAGACCCAGAAATGTGTGAGAGATCAAAGCAAGTGATACCAGGATTGCTGAAAAGATTAAATCAATTGGAATTTGAGATTGGAAAATACAGGAGGGCGAATGAAGAAGAAGAATCAGTGAAACGTATGAGTGAATGTCGCAGCTTTCATTGGAGATCTGTTTTTGTTGTTTTTGTCCTTGTGATGATAGCTTTATCTGTTATGTTGTTGATAGGTTTGTCTTGGTGAAAGTATTAGGTTGTTTTGATCACTGTAATAGGTTGCTTTTTGCAGCTTCTTGGTGTTTTTGAATTGGTGTTTGGTGACTGTAATAGCTTGTATTTTGCAGCTTCTTGGTGTATTTGAATTTGGTTTTGGTGTATTGGTGTCTTGGTGAATGAATGAACATAACTTTTGGAGCTTCTTGATATGGTTTTTTGGTGTATTATAATTGGTGTTCCAGTGAATGAACATAACTGATAATGAACACAGAATTGGTAATAATTTGACACTGATAATGAACACTGAATTACTTCTTTTGACACTGAATTGGTGATACTTTGACACTGATCATTTGATAATTTGACACTGAATCACTGATAATTTGAAACTGAATCACTAATCATTTGATAATTTGACACTGAATCACTGATAATTTGACACTGAATTTGAACACTGAATCACTGAATTTGTCACTGATAATTTGAGCACTAAACCACTGAATTTGCACACTGATAATAATCCCACAAAAGACTACATAATAATCCCACAAAACACTACATAATAATCCAAAAAAAACACTACAATATACTTGTCAGTGAACATCAAATAAACAGCTTCGGTTTTTGTCCTTTAGGTGGCTTGTTGTGATGATCCAGCTACATTCATTTCTTGTTGTCTCTTCCTTCTTTCACTTCTTTTGACTGTCTCACTTGTCGGGTTAGCTTTTGCTGGCCTTCCTCTTTTTCTTGGGACTGACTCCTATAAAATAAGATTATAGAACATATTATAGAGCCTAAAGAAATGAATAGAGTCATGAAGAATATACATGAACCACTGCTTGATTGGAACATGATGTCTTCGAGTGGCCAACTTGTTTACAGCTGCTGTAGCGATTGACTTGACCTTTTCTACTATGCTTTGTTGGCTCAAATCCAGGAGGTATTTCATCATTGTGTCGGTTTCTTTTCTTTTTTGGACGTCCATGCAGAGTTTGTTGAAGTGGTGGAAGTATAGGGTTCAAACCCGATTGTGGATATTTATCTGGACTCGTCATTGGCTCAATTATTCCAGAGTATGAAGCAATATATGCCTCTTTCTTGTACCAGTCATCAATATAGTTCATCGGGTCCAAACCAGAAGACCAAATACTTGTCAACGCATGTGGACAATGGATTCCCGTCAATTGATAGAGTCGACATGTACATACCTTGGATCTCAAGTCGACAACAAAGCTTTCAGATCCCATAAATGTGATCTAAACATAATTGATTTTCATATTAGACTCTACAGTAATTAGAAATGAAACTAGCACATAATCTCAATGATTTTCATAATCCTATGACCAACATACCTGGAATTTAGCATTACCCGCTGCAGTTGATTAACAATGTTTTGCAGTTCGTTTGTAAGTCTCAATGATTTTCATAATCCTATGACCAACAGGATGTACCCATTTCTGAACTTCATTTCTTTTACTTTCAAAACGGCACATCAGCCATAATCTCATCCTCTCGAGTAAGGTCACAAATGGCTTGTCTCGAGCTGGCATTATCGCTGCATTGAAGCTCTCACACATGTTATTCAACAACATGTCACACTTCGCACTCTCTCTAAAATGCGACTTGATCCATTGCGATGGCTATTTTTGCAATAACCACTCGTGTGTTGTCTCGCCTTCATCTTTAAGCTCATTTCCGTTTGGAAAACTCTGGTTGTGTAGTTGCACGTGCACACGCCCATAACATTTGTTTCAAAAGCAACCCACTGTGTTGTTTCTTGAAATTGGAATGAAGATGCCTGACACAGAACCTAGAATCCGCCCCTGGAAACACATCTGTCAATGCCTTCTCTAGTCCTTTTTTTTCTGTCACTCATCATAGTGAATCCTGTTGTGTTTTAGACATTAAGATCTTCATGAAGCAGCAGCATAAACCATGTCCAAGTGGCTGTGTTCTCCTTCTCCACTACTGCGAAGGCAACAGGATATTGGGAGTTGTTGGCATCAATACCGATAGCAGCAAGTAACATGCCTTACAATATCCCTTCAAAAAGCATCCATCAAAGCCAAGCACAGGTATGCACCCCTTATTAAACCCGTCTTTACATGCTTTCAAGCATATGTATACTCTCTCAAAGACTCTCTTACCATCAATAAGAGAAGTCTTTAGTAGAGCTGTGGTACCTGCATAAATTGGTCATTCACCAAGACACCAATTCAAATATACCAAAACCAAATTCAAATACACCAAAAATCAGTTATGTTCATTCACCAAGACACCAATTCAAATACACCAAAAATCAGTTATGTTCATTCACCAATACACCAAAACCTCTTAAACATACCTATAATTAAACAACATGTCATAAAACATACCTGGGTTATTGCTTGTCAACTGCCTACAATAATCCTCCAGCACAGCAAATTGGTCTTTCACAGATCCATCAAGCATGTCTCTAGCCATATTCATAGCCCTATAGAATGCACTCCTAGACACGTTGCTGAACTTAGATGATGCAACCATCTCCTTGAAGCAACTGTAATCCATGGTCGGATTCAATCTGAATTGCTCTAAAAAAATACTTGGACAGCCACCGACTAGTGACATGCTTATTGTCAAAAACTATGCCACATTTATGCGTATCCACCAATATGTGTTCACTCTCACTGTCTTCTTGTCCGAACCATTGACCTTTGTATATGTCATTAAACACATAATGAAATTCTCGATCACCCTTGATAAATTCTGCTCTAAGTACTTCTCTTAAGTGCTCAATAGAAGGGAATTCCATACCCAATTTGAAACTGAAATCAGCGGGATTTCTACGTGGGTTGTACTTTCTCCTGGTCCTCCTCGTGCTTTGGTCTTCGTTGTCAATACAAGTGTTGTCGAGGTCACTCTCATCGCCAGCTCCATCAGAGCCATCATCATCGACTGTAGCCTCATTGCAAATGTCATTTACGACAGACCATCATTGCTGTGGAAGAGATGTTTCTTCGTCATCTCTGTCGTCTTCGTACTCCTATTTGTGTAGTTCGAATCCCGCCTCCTCCGCTTCTTGCTCAGTCAATTGTTCGAACTCTTCTACTTCCATGGAGAATTTGAAGGTTAAGGTTAGGTTTTCGTTCGTTTGGGTCAGTTGCTTTTGATTTGTTTTTACATCTCTGTGTTATTGTTTTATGTTTTATTTATTTTCTCATTTATTTTACGTTTTTTATTCGAAATATTAAATAAAATCCAACATTTTATTACCGAAATATTGTTTTTCAAATCTTAACACATCGCAGTCTTCCACGTGTTTTGACATCCAAACTGACGACCCTGGTATCAACGGAGACATAAATACTTGACATTAGGTATTTCTCCTATCAATTTTAAACAATGAGTATATAAGTGTAACACCACGAAAACATTAGGTATTTATGCCACTATTTTCTCTTTAATTAATTTTTAGGTCTAATTAATGAAATGTCTCTTATACAAATACTTATACCTACATATTGCTCATATATATTAGGGTAACCCATAACGGGTAGGATCTTGCGGGTACATGTGTATACGGGTAAAATTACCACGTTGTGTCATTTGCTATGTAGGCGAGTTCCGTTCTGTCTTCATGCTTCTTGTATTGACAAACCTTATTTACAATATTCAAATTGGGTGGTCCATCATAAGTTGTCCTCATCAAGGTACTTATTTATATGATTACTCAACAAATTGAGTTATATATTTGATGCGCTTTTGATTGTTTTATATGTATTTCGTTGGCCTCATTTAAGTTCTTAGATCAATGTGGGACTTTTTATTATTTCTTTTTACTTAAAAATTTCGTGTGAATTAAACTTATGTAAATGTAATTTTGTTTTGTTCAATTTAGAGAAACTTACGTCAAGTTGCATGTAATGAGGTATTCATATGGGCTCAGGGCTCGATGTGGCAAAGGGATTGATGGACTACTCTTGAGGGGCGGACGCCTGCCTTCCTTGGAGACCCAAGGGACAGCCTAGGTGGTCAACCTTCCTTAGAATTCTTTGAGGGTCAACCCTAATGATCGACCCTCCAAGGGGTGTGAAGGTCCGCATAGATGGTTGATCCTTTGAGAATTTGTTAAGGGCGGGCCCAAGTGATCGGTCCTCCTATTGAAGTAGAGGTATGTCTAGTTGACCGCCATTTCTATGGAATTGGAGGCCGTCCTAGGTGGTTGGCCTCATAAGAGAATTTGTTGAGTGAGCTTTGTTTTGTTCAACTTCTTTTGAGTTTTTAGCTTCTCTGCTTATTGAGTCTCTTTTTTGGGTCGGGCCCAATTCCATATTTTTATTTGAGGATTTTTACTCATAATAGATTCTAGCACGGTTCAAAAACTAAAGTAGCTCAAAAATATTCACAACATGCTTTATTTCGATGACACGTTAAATAGAAAATTATTGCTTCAAAACACACGCTTAAAAGAAATACCAAGTCTAAAACTTTCAAGTAAAGAGAAATAAAGCATGTTAAGAGAAAGAAAAAAAAAAAAAAAAAAAAAAAAAAAAAAAAAGGTCCCGCATCGAATGGTTAAAGCAAAAACTGAAAAGTATGAAGATGGTAATTTTAAGAATTTTTCATATTTCAACCATTCTAAAAATATCTTATTTTGGAATGAAATTGTAACTAGAAAGGGAGAAAAAAAAAAAACGAAATCAAACTGTAGAATTTTTTTTTTTTTAAAAATTAGGTCATATTAAAACGATTAACATCGATGAAAGCTTTTTTTTTTTTTTTGAGAGAATCGATGAAAGCTTTTGAAAAATAATATATTTATGATACAAAAATTGTTAACATCAGCATTAAATTTAAAAAGGAGAAATTTCATTTTCTAGACCTCGAAGTTATGAAAATATCTCAGTTAGACTCACTAGTTCATAAATATCTAAAATTAGACTTTTGTACCAATTTCGGACAAAAATACCCTTTCAAGGTAATATAACCATCTTCACTTCATTCTATACTTCTTTTCATCTCTCATCCTCTCTCATTTCCTCTCGTTTCATCATTTTTGAGTATCCACTTCAATCAATCTCGTCGAAATGGGTTAGTATGCTCATTCATTCATCTTTTATAGTTATGTTTATATAGTTTGTGTAGAAAAAAAGAAGTTAGTAGATTTAGGTCAAATATCCGGGAATTTAACGTTATTTCCGATGAAATCCGATAATTTAGGATGAAATTTAAGTACGATTTCCGATGAAATTTAAGATAAAATTCGGACCGGATCTGGCAAGATCCGACCAGATCTGGCATGGTCAGGATCCGACCGGATCTGGCAGGATCCGACCGGATCCGACCGGATCTGGCAGGATCCGACCGGATCTGGCAAACTGCCAGAATCCGACCGGATCTGGCAGGATCCGACCGGATCTGGCCGGATCCGACCGGATCTGGCCGGATCCGACCGGATCTGGCCGGATCCGATAGTGTATGTAGAAAAAATAAAAAAAAACTTTTGTTTTTTTTTATTTAATGTATTTTATGTTATATTTGTTGCAGTTTTGTTGATGGTTAACGGCACATGGGAGAGAAATGGACACTTATACGTGTTCAAAAATGCAAGAACATTTCCGCTTGAAGTTTCGAAAGAGACGACATACACGGGGTTAGTCGACAAGGTGTACAATAGAGTCGATATAGACAGATCAAAGTATGACTTAAAGTTAGAAGTTCCATATGAAGCGGGTAATATGCCGATTGAGCCTGCTTTGTTGAAGGACGATATTGATGTTAAGTACTACACGAAGTGCAAAAGTCGTAGAAAATATGCACTTTGTGTAACTTTGATATCGAAAGAAATCACAGCGTTCAGTGCAAACAAAGTAGATAAAGGAAAAAATGTGATCAATGAAGAGTTGCCTCGTGTTGAACTCAACAAGAGACGAAAGAATTTGATAATCACCGATCGAGATGATGAAGTATACGTGCATGATAGACATAATTATCATAACAACGAGGAAGAAGATGATGAAGAACAAAATAACAAAGTTGACGAAGATAAAAGTGACAGGGGAGAAGATGGACTCAACAGTGACAAAGAAACAGAATTCGAAGAGTTTGTAAATCATGAAGAATATAAAGATTTTGTTAAACATTTTGCAGTACCATCAGGACACGGGGAACAATCAAAACAAGGTGAACCGTCACGTGACCCTCGTAAAGATGTTTCACAAACGGATTTCGTGCGTTATTCATGGGAAGCCCCTGACTTCACAGCGGCTGATGTTGTCAAAGAAGAACGTAATGAAGGTCCAACTCTATTGTCACATTCTTCCACAGGTAATAAAAACAATGATATCTACTTATATATGGAAAATGTTATGTTATATATTTTATAACCATTGATTACATGCAATAGGTAGCACAGAAGATATATACCTTGGGAAAGAGTTTGAGTCAAAGAAACAGATGAAGCAACAGATTCATGTTTTTGCTCTAAAAAATAATTTTGAGTTTAGAGTGAAATCGTCTTCGAAAAAGAGATGGTATGTCATATGCAAAAATGAGATGTGCACTTGGAAGCTGAGGGGTGTTGTGCAGTGGTCTGACATGTGGCAGATAACGTCGTATGAGAGTAGACATTCTTGCGCGCGTGTGGTTCGAACAGAAGGTCATAGAGGAGCTGCACCTTGGGTTATTGGGCACGTCTTCAAAGATAAGTACAACATTAGCTCTATGGCTGAATATTCAGCGCATAACGTAAGAGAGGAAGTCAAGACAAGATGGGGTGTTGGCATATCGTACTTGAAAGCGTGGAGAACAAGGGAGAAAGCAATTTCTTACGTAAGAGGTACGCCAGAAGAATCTTATCAGAAGTTACCATCTTGGTTATACATGTTGGAGCAGAAGAATCCAGGGACTCTTACGGCGTTTGTGAAAGATGGCGATAGATTCAAATACGCGTTCTTTTCTATTGGGGCGTGTCGTAGAGGGTTCAAGTCTTGTCGACCCGTCATATCATTAGACGGTGCATTTTTGAAGACAAAATACGGTGGACAGTTGCTATGCGCAATTGCGATGGATGCTAATTCTCAGTTGTATCCACTTGCATTCGGGGTAGTAGATAGCGAGTGTCACGCTTCGTGGATTTGGTTTTTGAGAAAGTTGAGAGAAGCTATCGGTGAAGACGTTGAAGAGTTGGTGTTCATATCCGATCGACATGTTAGCATCATACATGGCGTCGAAGTGGTGTTTCCCGGTATCCCTCATGGAGCATGCTTCCATCATCTCAAACTAAATGTCCAACACAAATTCAAGACTGATCATTGTGGAATTGAACTGTATGATGCCGCTTATGCCTTCAATAAGCGGGCTTTCGAAGCTCATTTTCAGCAGTTGAGGAGAAAAGATGTCGAGATGGCTAAGTATCTCGAGGAAGTCGGTTTTGATCGGTGGGCAAGAGCATTTTTTCCTGGAAAACGGTAAGACTAAAACTTTTCCCTTTATCATTACAAGTGTTTTAACCAGAACGTCGCTAATATGTAACTGTTTCTATAGGTATGATATAATGACAAGCAATAATGCAGAAAGCTTCAACAATAAGACGAGGAATGCTAGAACGTTTCCCATCACCACTTTGCTTGAGTTCATTAGATTCACACTTCAAACATGGTTTTTTAATCGAGAAGAAATTGCTAGAAAATGTGATACAAGACTGTCCCCGAAGTTTCAAGATAATCTCGAACATCTGAACGGCAAAGCACAATACGTGAATACCTACGGACTCGGGATGTTTGAATGTAATGTTAGAGACGAGAGAGGTGACTTTGATGTGCATTTGATGAATAACACATGCACTTGTGGACTACCACAACTACTTGGAATCCCGTGCGAGCATGCCATCGCATCCGCACAACACAGGAGTGTGGACATTTATTCGTTGTGCAGTCCTTTCTATTCGAAAGAGATATGGATTGAGATGTACAAGGAGTCTATATATCCTGTTGGGAATGAAGAACAGTGGAACGTTCCGGATGACATAAAAAACATGAAGGTGTTGGCACCAGTTGAAAAGAAACAAGCCGGTCGGCCGAAGAAAAGTAAACAAGGAAGGCGAAGAGTCAATCGATACCCATCTCAAGGAGAAAAAGTTGTTATCCATCGGAAATGTGGTAAATGTGGTGGTATGGGACATAATAGGAAGACATGCACATGGAGAGAGTGAAAACTTGTTTATTTTCATTAAGTTGATCATTATATTTTTTTTTTAAACTTATTTTGTTGAAAAATTGACGTTTAATTTTGAGTTGAACATGTTTGTGGTTATGTTTATGTTTATGTTTATATTTTTATTTATTACTTTAAAATAATTAAATATAAATTTAATGACATGAAACTATAACATAAAATGAAACTAAAGATATCCAATATATTTAATGTCATCAAAGTAGAAATATCAAAAATATTTAATGAAATAAAAATAGAGATATCCTATTAATTAATAAATATCATCGCTCTTCTAATTGGAAAAATAGGTCCGTAGACCATTTCTTCCTGAACGTCTTCATGTTCTCGCTTCGTAGTGTATCAAAACTGGCGTTGACAAGGATATGCTCCATGTATTTGATTGCGAACATCCCACAATCACCACTGAAAGACAAAATCAAAAATGTTATACACAATAACTCTTAAATAAAACTTCATAATAAATAAAACTTCATAATTTTTTTTACATACCTTGTCACACATTGTGGGATGGTATCGTCAACTACCCATCCGAACGGTGGAAGTCGAATTTCCCCGCCATCTAGCTCTCGCTCCGCCTTCGGATGCTCGTTGAATAATCTCGACATTGCCATAACCTTCGATATCGCTTGACACCAATCCTACGTTAACATGAGAATGTAAGAAAATAAATATATGATTTACTATAAACTTTAAAGTTTACTAACATCCATCATCGTTCTGAAGTTGTTGGCATGTTCTCTCATCTTCACAATATCATTTTGGCAGTCCAAGACGGTTATGGTCAGCTCTTTGAGGTCGACTCGGAACGTGAACCAATGCATCTGTTTGAAGTTCACGACGAACAAAATCTCCACGGCACAATTCCACGGCAAGACTTGAGAGTTCCTGTATCCAGTCATAGGATCAAACACGAGTCGTTGATCCCAGTCTACGATCTCCGCCTCATTGCCTGTTTCGTCGGCAATCTTCTTGAACTCTTGTTCTTTCGTATAACGCCCATATACATGTTGGACCCATTGGGTATCCATGATGCAGACGTCTTGACGATACCCGTCATATTGTCGTTGGCGTCTCCGTAGCATATGTATAATAGCATCAATATGCTGTCAACGTATTTGGATTAACAAATATATTTAAGTCATAATATTAACTTTTAGATGAAAAAACATATTAAACGTAAAGTAGTTATACATACCGTGTCGTCTAGCCATTTTCCGTTCTCGAGAAGGAGCTTGAAAAAATTTTCTTCCACGCTAGCGATCTTCACATAAATCCTCGGCATAAAATGACCATCAAGTTTTCGCGTTTTACTCCACTTCACGACGGCTTCCCAATCTTTAAGTATTGGCTCCTTCAATGGTTTGAACGGCGACACCCGCTTATTTGTTCCATACTTCGGCCGCGTCGGATCCGTGAAATCGGCGGAGAAAGTATCTTTTCGAATACGCTTTTGAGATGGTGTTCGTACCTTCTCTTTCGCCTTCTTCTGTGCTAGGGTGGACAACGGGAGCGTCTTATCTGATGCATCGTTCCGCCGGAGACGTTTTTTACTAGGTGAAACCGGCTTCCTCGTCGTACACGAGGGATGCGAAGACGACGGCTGTGACGCCGCATGTGAACGAGGACTAGGAGGGGCAGGAGGACTAGGAGGGGCCGGAGGATTAGGAGGGGCCGGAGGACTAGGTTGAGGTGGACGAGGTTTACATGCTTGTGTAGTTGGTAACGGCCCGGGACATAAACCCGTCACGTCCGAGAAAATGTAGTTTATCTTCTCGAACATGTCAAGCTGTAAGTTGATGACACAAAATACTGAATAAGAAACTAAATTTTTATAGAAATGACTAATTTATTTAAAAAATAAAAAAAAACTAACCTGAGATCGCCTCATTCTCTCTAGCCTCCGACCGTTTGTACTTAGAGCCCTCAAGACGGTTGCCTGAGATCGTACCAACTGACTCTGAGATTTTCGAAGTTCATTATTAGATTTTAGAAGTTGATTCTGAGTCTCGATCATATTATTCCACATATCCTCCGTCAAAGACCACATAGGGAGATGATCGGGACGAGCCGGACGATCGGGACGACCGGGACGATCGGGACGAGCGGGACGATCGGGACGAGCGGGATGATCGGGACGACTGGGATGATCGGGACGACTGAGAGGTGCGCGAAGTGTGGGCTGAAATGATTGAAACTAATAACTACTTCACATGATTGAAACTAATAACTACTCTAAAACTAGTAATTACTAAATAGAATTTACCTGACGAGGTTCTCGCGGTGTATCTGAAACATGATCATCATCATCGTCTTCATCACTCCACAAGTTCTCCTCTTCGTCCTTTTCCGATTCTCTGAGTCCGTCGACTTCTTTCGCGATTGATTGTACTAAATCAATCTCTTCCTCGATATTACGTGGCTCAACCACGTTTTCGTCTTCAGTCGGATAGAGCGATTGACTGAGTTGCGTTTCTAGTTGCTGAAAGAACTCGCGCTCACCGGTCCTTGGTCTCAACATCTGAAGAACACCGAGCTACAAGAGGAAAAAAAATGTAAGTACTTAACATCTAGATAAGTGTATAAATTATGTATAAAAGATATAAATTATAAATTACCGTTTTTTTAAGGAAAACCTTCTCGACGTCCTTGCGTGTCACCACTCGAACGCTTGACCACGAAAGCATCCTCGGTACTCGAACACCGATATTATTCCCGAACTGCTGACCAATCTCCGGAATAGCCTCGAACGCCCAATATTGCACGGCGTGCAAATTCCCCGGTAAGGAATACTTTGCCTCCTTCTGAAGAATGTTCTCGTTGGCGGATTTGTCCTTTTGTTTTAGACAGTAGCGTTTCATGTCCACAGAGAGGGCGGAGAACGTCTCTGTCCACGTGATGTTCCCCCACGGCAGAGAATAGAAGAATGGCAAGTCCTCAACCATGTAGAGATACTTGTCGTTAATGACTCGGTTGTGTTCTACTCCGAGGAGATATCCAATGACAAACACGCACAATCCAAGCTTGTACGCGTCCTCCGGATCTTGACATGTCTTGAACGCGTTCGTCAAGACTTCGAACTTGGCGTTTCGCACGCCGTTTAAGTGATCGGTCACGAGCCTATTACTTCTTCGCTCGTTCTGCTCCTCCGCCGTCGGACCGTCTTCCATACTGAATCCGGTGATCAACGCGTATTCGAGTTTACCGAATCTCACGCGTTTATTTCCGATACCGAAGTGAATCTCACCCCTTTTCGTGGACTCCACCTTTCGAAGAAGCAGAGAGTGTAAGAGTACTGAAGAGAAATTTAACATCGTCGCCTCAAAGAATTGAGCGAACGGAGTCTCTGCTATCCTTGGAAGTAGATCCAGAGCTGTGAATTTTTCTTTCACAAGCTTCAACATTCCCGAACCACTATACGTGATTCGACCCGGAAAATTACTCTCACATAGCAACGTCAAATTCTCCTAAAACACGAGTTATAACAAGTTTAATCACTAATATATTATAAAAACAAAACAAATATCATTCAAAACACAACTAAAATTAAATATGATTCAAAACACAACTAAAAACACAATTAAATATCATTCAAAACACAACTAATACAACTAAATATCATTCAAAACAATCCAACAAAAAACATAACTAAAATCTGAAAACAAATATCATTCAAAACACAACTAAAATTAGATATGATTCAAAACACAACTAAAAACACAATTAAATATCATTCAAAACACAACTAATACAACTAAATATCATTCAAAACAATCCAACAAAAAACATAACTAAAATCTGAAAACAAATATCATTCAAAACA
This sequence comes from Urtica dioica subsp. dioica, assembly GCF_054948205.1. Classification (NCBI taxonomy): domain Eukaryota; kingdom Viridiplantae; phylum Streptophyta; class Magnoliopsida; order Rosales; family Urticaceae; genus Urtica; species Urtica dioica. The sequence continues at coordinate 6,671,505 of NC_142765.1, read as the reverse complement.
CAACTAAAATTAGATATGATTCAAAACACAACTAAAAACACAATTAAATATCATTCAAAACACATCTAATACAACTAAATATCATTCAAAACAATCCAACAAAAAACATAACTAAAATCTGAAAATAAATATCATTCAAAACACAACTAAAATTAGATATGATTCAAAACACAACTAAAATTAAATATGATTCAAAACACCACAAATAACATAATTAAAATCTGAAAAAAATAAAAACAAACACAAATAAATGTAACTACATTCTCTAAAGATTTAAAAAAAAAAAAAAAAAAAAAAAAAAAAAAAAAACATTTCAAACCGACGGGACCCAATCCCATCGGAGACGGTCGGATCCCGTCGGATCCCATCGGATTCGGTCGGATCCCGACCGAATCTGATGGGATCCGACGGGATCCATCAAAAATTTAAAAAAAAAAAAATTCCAGCTACCCTAACCATTTTCATCGGATCCCGTCGGATCCCATCGGATTCGGTCGGATCCCGACCGAATCTGATGGGATCCGACGGGATCCATCAAAATTTAAAAAAAAAAAAAAATCCAGCAGCCCCTACCATTTTCATCGGATCCCGTGGATTCGGTCGGATCCCGACCGATTCCGATGGGATCCGACGGGATCCATCAACATTTTAAAAAAAAAAAAATTCCAGCAACATGAAAACCATGAAAACCATGAAAAAACCATGAAAACCATGAAAAAACCATGAAAAAACCACACTAATCTTATTTATTATCTAAACAACCATGAAAAAACCTTTAAAAAACATACCTTTTTAACCATTTTGGAGAGTATTGGTCGGGGTCGGGTGGTGGGCGTCGGAGGTGATGACGTCGGCGTCGGAGGTGGTGAGGTCGGCGTCGGAAGTGGGCGTCGGAGGTGAGAGAAGTGAGAGAAAGTGAGTGAAGTGAGAGAAAGTGAGTGAAGTGAGAAGAGAAATGAGAGAGATATGGGGTTTATGAGGGTTTATTTTGAATGTGAGAGAAAAAGTGAAGTGAGAGTGAAGTGAAGTGATGAAGGAGAAAAAGTGAGAAGAGATATGAGGTTTATTTTGAATTGAGGGTATTTTTGTCCAAAATTGGTACAAAAGTCCAATTTTGGATATTTTTTAATTAACGGGTCTAATGAAGATATTTCCATCACTTTTAGGTCTAGAAAATGAAATTTCTCTTTAAAAAGAGGGATGACGTAAATTCCGAATTTTATTGTGTTGGTTCATTCATATTGTTTCATGGCCAGCTAATTTATGGGCCACGGCCCAAGTCATAACTTACGACAAAAGAAAAGCAAAACAAAGTCAGATCCACAGAGAAACTCGTCATCTCTCAACGATTCTGTTCATCTTTCATTCATTTCTCTCACTTCAATTTCTCGCCGAAGGAAAATCCCTGAGCGTTAATGGCGGATGCGATCCCGGCGCCACATCGATCGGCGGCGGAATTCTTCTCCGATCCGCTCGACGGCCATCCCCTATGGTTCAAGCCGGAGCTCTTCCTCTCGCCGGAATTCGACTCCGAGGCCTACATCTCGGAGCTCCGAACCTTCGTTCCCTTCGAAACACTACGATCCGAGCTCAACAGCCACTTGGCTTCGCTGAACCACGAGCTCGTCGACCTCATCAACCGCGACTATGCCGACTTCGTCAACCTGAGCACGAAGCTCGTCGACGTCGACTCCGCCGTGGTGCGGATGCGCGCTCCGCTCTTGGAGCTGAGGGAGAAGATCGAGCAGTTCCGTGGCTCGGTCATGGCGGCTCTAGTGGCGCTCGAAAGCGGGCTCAAGCAGAGATCCGACGCCGCCGAGGCCAGAGAGGTCTTGGAGCTTTTGCTTGACACTTTCCATGTCGTCTCTAAGGTAATGTGTTTACGATTCCGTGGTTTTTCTTCGTTTCTTGAGGGATACATTTGGGACTAAATTACTGCCGATCAATGTGAACGGGAAATTGTCGAGATGATAAGTGCTTGTGTTGTGTTTTCAATTGCAATGAAGTTTCTTAGTTATTGTTACCATCGATCCTCATACTTTATGGCTTATAGAAGATGCATTGTCCGTAAATTTTTTGTTTTTTTCCTGGGAATGGATGCTTGAGATTTTTTATTAATTAAGTACTAATTCACAGGAAAATGAGTTGTGTTATTCAACGATTTGGTTTGATTCTTCTACTGCTTGTGAATTGGAAAATTGATTGAGTCAGTCAGAGCAACAATCAACAATATACACCCAAAAGATTTAATTTATTTGATCAATAATAACTATTTCTAAAGTAAATGAAGTTAGTACTATGCTGTGGAAAATAATTATTGACCTCAACTGTCTAAAATCAATTTTGTTTTTCATTTTTTATAAAAGGAAAATCATTTCTGAAAGTTCATTTTCTTCTGTCTAGTTTCATAATTTTTAGCAAATCTTTAACTATCTAATTAGAAGCTAGTCCGAAGTTTGGCTCTTTTGCTTATAACTCTCTTTTGTTCAAATCTATTATTGGCAGACTGGCAGTATAGTTACAACGTCGTTGTATTGAGAACCTTGCAAGATTGACTTAATGACCTTTTTGTTTAGTATTTTAGTTGTACAGAGATGAGCTGTATTATGCTCAGTTGGTCAACAAATTCTATTCCTGGTCGAGCGATAGATCTCGATCGTCTTGATTATTGGTTCACTTGAGCTCATCAGAATTACCTGGTGATTGCAGGTCGAGAAATTGATTAAAGAGCTTCCTAGTGTGCCAGCCGATTGGTCAAATGGAGATATAAACGTCGCTGAGAAAACTACATTGAGCAATGGGACGTCCTTACAACACGCTGAAAGTGGAACTAACTTGAGAGAAACTCAAAGCATGCTGTTGGAGCGAATTGCCAGTGAGATGAATCGGCTAAAGTTCTACATAGCTCATGCACAGGTCTTTTTTACTCTCAGTCTCTCCCAGTCTTATGTGATTTTTGGTGTACATATTATTCTTATAGAGTTAAGCCTTACCTTTGAGTTCCAGTAGCTTTATGCTATTTAAGATTGACCCATTTTTGGTCAAATGACTTTAACTTACAATGTTCTGATCAGAATTCTAAACTTAAACTAGAAGATCAATGACATGTTTCCTTTGAGCATAATTGTGTTGACAATTACTTTCACTGCACTGCATTTTATATCCGAATGATCATCTTCTTTTTTTTTAATGAATACAATGTCCTGGGTGTTTGGTCCTTATGGACCTGTGGATTATTCTTTCACATGGGCTTGTGCATTCTCTGCTCATTTGGTTTCTGTCTTTTGCCAGTACAGAATCTACCATTTATTGACAACATGGAGAAGAGGATTCAGAGTGCTAGCTTGTTATTAGATGCTAGCTTGGGACACTGTTTTGTTGATGGACTAGAACATCGCGATGCAAATGCAATTTACAATTGCTTACGTGCATATGCTGCGATCGATAACACTAAGAGTGCAGAAGAAATTTTCCGTACGAATGTTGTAGCACCTTTAATACAGAAGATCATTCCACATGGACCATTAACAACGCCTACAGGGTCAGATGAACTTGAGGTTGATTATCAGCAGATCAAACAATGTATTGATAGAGACTGCAAGTTTTTGTTGGATATTTCATTTGAGGGTAATGAAATCGCTACCCTTGATTGTTTAAAATTCTGTCACCCTGGCTCCGTAACTTCTACTTAGTCTTTAAGCTCCGCAGTTTGTTTAATAGCCCAATTCTAACTGTATCATGAGTATTTTAATGTTGTTCTTGACGTAGATGAAACAAGTACTACCAATTATATAGTGAATCTATTAGATAAAAATCCAAAATTACTTTTCTTATTCGCTAATTTCTTTGCAACTCTTGTGTGCTACAGAAAATTCCGGTTTGCATGTATTTGACTTCTTGGCCAATTCAATCCTTAAAGAAGTTCTCTCAGCAATCCAGAAGGGAAAACCTGGGGCATTTTCTCCTGGAAGACCCACAGAGTTTCTGAGAAATTACAAATCAAGCCTAGACTTCTTATCCTGTCTTGAAGGTATATATTATATACTTCATATCAACATACTTTAAGACTCATTAACCTGTTTTGAAATACGTTGATTCCTTTTTCAAGTTCTACCCTTGAATTTTATCTCAAATCATATTTTAAGAGTCAATATTTTGATGCCCAATTTTCAATGCCAGCTTACTGTCCATCTAGATCCGCCGTTGCCAAATTTCGAGCTGAAGCTGTATATAACGAGTTTATGAAGCAGTGGAATATTGGGGTTTATTTCTCTTTGAGGTGATTTCAGATAATTATAAAAAATAAAATTTAAACAAAAATATCATATCAGAATAAAACCTCCTCTCAATACCACAATATTATCAGGTTTCAGGAAATAGCAGGTGCGCTGGATTCAGAACTGGTTGCGTCTAGCCTTGTTCCTCATCAGGATTCACAGTCTAGTCAAGGTCGAGATTTGAGATTAAAACAAAGTCTTTCTTTGTTGAATTGCTTGGAATCTTGCTGGAGAGAAGATGTTCTTGTTCTTTCTTGTGCGGACAAGTTCCTTCGGTTGTCCCTGCAGCTACTCTCAAGGTCAAGCTCAGATTAGAAACTTGCATGCATATCTATCTGTACAAAGCGTTCACATTTGATTGCCTCTTCGTGGGTTTAGATATTCATTTTGGCTATCGTCTGGATTGGCTGCTCGTAAATTGGGTAAAAACACAGCCCCCAACAGTGGATGTGAATGGGCAATTAGAGCTGTACCAGATGATTTTGTTTATGTATGTACGCCTTCTTTCTCGTCCTACCACTAGTTCTCATTTTGTAGTATTTCGCATATCAAGTCGTTTGACTCCATGATCGCCGACAATTCATATCACAGATAATCCACGATATAGATTGTCTGGCAACTGAGGTTTGCGGAGACTACCTTCAACACGTCCGCGAGCTTCTTTCTCCGTGCTCTTCCGATGTTCTAGATCTTGCAGAACAGAGCATTTTACACGGAGGAAAATCCTTGAAGGATTTAGTGCCTCTAGTCATCAACACGATTGTTGACACACTGGTTGAAAAATCGGTTGAGGTATGCTTTCAGTCTGGGTTTCGCTCTGTCTATGCAATGAACTTGATACTTGAATTAGTGTCAAAAACTTGATTGACTCAAGTTCTGTGTGCCTAAAAATCATGTAGGATTTGCGACAGCTAAAGGGTATAACTGCGACTTATAGGATGACTAATAAACCGATACCAACGAGGCACTCGCCTTATGTCTCAGGGGTACTGCGTCCTCTTGAGGTATGTTTTCATTTGCTTGATGGGTCATATATTATATGAAGCATGGATTTTGTTAGAAAAATTGACATTAGTTTGCAAAAGCTAATTTAGTAGTTAAGACTGAGTAGCGCCCAAGTCTTCGGTCGAATCCATGACAAGTAAAATAAAATTCATATAATTAAGGGTCCACTGGCTATCTATCCATATGAAACGTTAGAAGTTTTCAAATAGCAAACGTTTCGTTATTTTTTTGTAGATAGCCACGTAAATCTATTTACGCTATCATAATGATATAAAAAAACGCAGAGTAAATGTGTAAATAACGTTGGCTACGTCATATTTTATGCAATTTACGAAGCATTTTGGCTATTTACGAAAAATTTACAGAACGATGACTAAAACGCAAACGCTTATGTTTATGTGGCTTATATCGCTAAATAATTGTATAATTAATATACGATCTTTCACCTACTTACAGACTTTCTTGCGCGGAGAACGAGCTGCAACATATTTAACGAATGACGTGAAAAAAGAACTACTCGGTAGCGCTGCGAAAGAGATCACCACTCGTTATTATGAATTAGCTGCTGATCTTATCAATGTGGCAAGTATTTTCAGTTCATTGCTCGAATTCTCCCAACTTTCATATAAAAAATTTAATAAGAACCTTCGAGGATTCTTTATATTTCTGTTCTTTATTATCCTGAGATGTTTATATCACGAGCAGGCTAGGAAAACGGAGTCCTCACTTCAGAGAATACGACAAGGAGCGCAAAGGCGTGCCGGAGCAAGCTCGGACGTCTCAGATCATAACGTGTCCGACACTTATAAGATCTCCCAGCAGCTGAAACTCGACATTCAGGTACATCTTTACCTTGTTCTATTTTTTACGTATATATAGCTTAATGCAAGTTTTTATTGTTTTATCTTCATTGAAAGCAAATTGTATTTCACTTCTGAGATTTGACAAATGCTATCTTTTTTTTTTCTTTTCTTTTTTTACAGGAGTATGGCAAGAATCTCAAGGAATTGGGTGTTGTCCCTGAGGATATTTTAGCTTACAATTCACTATTGGAATGTGTATCCCAAAGCAAAGCTTGATTTTGAGTTTTACGTAAAAGACAAAAAGCAATTACAAAAATAGAGGCGTTTTCGCTCCTGAACTATTGCGTTTGAGGCAATTTGGTCCCTGAACGTTTTAAGCAAAATCAACCCCAGTTTTTTTTTCTTTTTTGGCATAATTAATCTTCTGACAAATTATTAATAGAATAAACATGTGAGGGGATTTATTTGTAAAAAAATGTTTATGTTACCTTAGCAGAAATTTCCCAAAACCTAAAAAAGAAGAATAAAAGGAAGATAAGAACATCTGAACTTCTGAGAAATAAAATACCAACCAATTGTGAAAGCTAAGATCAACTATTGTCATTTATCAACGGGAGTTTTCCAAAACTATGAGTAAATAAAGGGCAAATGACTTTTTTGGACGTTTTTTTTAAAAGGTCAGCAATAGGACCTCTTCATTTATTTCTATTTATGTAATTACCATTATACCCTTATTTATTTTCTATTTATTTTTTTTTAAGAATCCTAAAAACTAAACCCTACTCTCAATCTCTCCTTTCTTTTCATTTCGGCTTCATCTTCTCCACTGCACTTGTTTCATCTCCTCCATTGTCTCCGTCGCATCACCTCCATTGGCGTCGTGTCCCATTGTCGTCGGGGTGTCTGGATCTCAGCCGGCGTCCGTCCTCTCTCTCAAACTTGACGGCCATCCCTCCTCTCTCTCTTAGTTCGCGCCGTCCGTCGTCTTCCAAGGCCACCCACCTTCGCCGCCGTCTCTCTCTGCCCTTTCCGGCGCAGCAAGCTCCCACATTGACACTCTTTTCGCTCTTTATTCCGGTAAGCTCCCTCATACATAGCCATTTCGTTACAGTGTTTGTGACCAACGTTGTCACGAAAGATTCAGCATGACTCAATATTTTCGTGACAATATAGTCACAAAACGAAATTATTTCGTGACTGTCACGAAACTAAATTATTTCGTGACACCCATAGTCACGAAAGCTTCAGCATGACTCCATATTTCGTGACAATATAGTCACAAAACGAAATTATTTCGTGACACTATTGTCACGAAATTAAATTATTTCGTGACACCCATAGTCACGAAAGCTTCAGCATGACTCCATATTTCGTGACAATATAGTCACAAAACGAAATTATTTCGTGACACTATATTTAATTTCGTGGCATTATTGTCACGAAATTAAATTATTTCGTGACACTATTGTCACGAAATTAAATTATTTCGTGACACTATTGTCACGAAATTAAATTATTTCGTGACACTATTGTCACGAAACTAAAGTCTGCAATGACAAACATGAACGATATTATATAATATGGATTCAAGTGCTTACTATATATCTGCGCATATAATAAAGTTTTATGAGAAAATAATTTAATGTGACTTTATCTCCACTATTTGCAGTTATGAAAGACATTCATACCTTCGTCAAGCATTGCGGTAGATGGGTGAAACATGAACGATACGAGGCTGGCCCTGGGTGTGCAGTGGGAATCTTAATACCGGCAAAAGCAACGTACGAGGTGTTTATGCAGCTATTGTATGCCACGCTCAATCGCTCACCTAAAAATCAAGTCCTCCGTGTTTCTTATGAGACAGAAGGGTCGGTACCCCCAGTAAGTATTGACTCCGACCTAAGTTTGAAATGTTACTTGCATCTTCGGAAGGAGAAACCGGACAGATCCAAATTTAGTTTGGTAGTAGATATGGAGCCATTGAAGCAAGAGCCGTTGGTTTCGGACTCATGCGTTGGTTCAACTCCGAACACCGGTCAACCAGCACAAGCGGACATTCAGGCTAGTTCTCCTAAGTCGGAGGCTAGTTCTCCTAAGTCGGAGGCTAGTTCTCCCGAGATCCCCGACCCGAATCAGAGTCATTCAGGCACACCATGGCAGACCCCTCCGCGCTCAGGCACTCCAAAACGGTTTAGTACGCCTTGCTCTAGAATGAGGAGGACGAGTCAATGCGCTACGCCTTCCACGGATAACCAAAATATGCATCCTGACCTTGATGTGTCAGATATGCACTCTCCGCTGAGACTAGTCAAAGGAGGATTGTACGCCAACAAAGCAACTCTGAAGAAACATTTATGCATGTTAGCAATCACCAAACATTTTACGTTCAAGACGAAGACTTCTAACAAACGGTATATCCATGTTGTTTGTCGAGATGACTCATGCGCGTGGTCTGTTCGTGGAGTAAAAAAGACTACATCCGAGATCTTTGAAGTGAGGAGGTGACTTATTACTTATTTCTACATTGATATTATCGTGGTCACCCGAAATTAACATTGCTCTTACATTCTTGCAGGTATGATTCTGAGCACACGTGTGCTACACAATTCAGACAAGGAGAACATCCTCAGGCTACGTCCACATTTGTAGGCGAGACTATGAAACACAGGTACATCGATCCCTCATGTTCACCATGCAAACCCAAAGACATCATGTCCTACATGCAACAAGATTTTGGAGTGGACATGTCCTACAAAAAAGCATGGAGGTCAAGACAGGCGGCACTATCATCATTGTTTGGCACCGATGATGCATCGTATAGATCTCTGCCTAAATTCATGTACATGTGGTCGACTAACAATCCAGGTTCGTCATTCGACCTTGTCACAACTCCTCGATCCCACCGTTTCAAATACTTCTTCATGTCGTTTAGTGCTTGGAAAAGGGGGTGGAAGTATCTACGGCCCGTAGTTATCATCGACGGCACTTTTTTGAAGAGTTACTATAAAGGCACACTGTTTTCAGCATGTGGTATGGATGCGAATGAACAAGTTTACCCCCTCGCATTCGGCGCTGGTGATTCAGAATCTACTGAATCGTGGGTTTACTTCTTGACAAGGTTAAAGGAAGCAATCGGGGAGAGGTCACATCAGGTCATAGTGTCTGACAGGAACGCGGGAATCATTAACAGTGTGAAAAAGGTTTTCACTAACTCAGACCATGGTTATTGCATGTTTCATCTTTTGAAGAACGTGAAGAACCAAATCAAAGGTCTATCAAAAGAGGTGAATTGGACGTTCTATGCTGCAGCAAAGGCATACACGTATGCAGAGTTTGAAAAGTATATGCTTATGATAGATGAGGAAGATCCAAGAGTCCGAGCGTATCTTCAGAACGACGTAGGCTACGAAAAATGGGCTCGTAGTTTCTACACGGAGAAGAGGTACTCAATAATGACATCAAACAATGCCGAGTCGCTGAATGCAATGAATGTCAAACCGAGAGAGTTCCCTATTGCCAAGCTATTTGATTTTCTCCGGGAGAGAATGAGTAAATGGTTTTACGAACGTAGAGAAAAAGCGTTGGGAACATTGACGATCCTTTGCGTTGACGCGAATAAAAAACTTGAAGAATACCACGCTAAATCTACTGGACTGGGGGTACGTGATAGGCATTCAATTTTTAATTTTTTTTATAAGATGTTTTTTATTATAACCCGTAAACAAAATGGTATTGGGTGCGGAACAGGTGCGTCCATCATCGGTGTACGAGTTTGAAGTCGTTGATAGAGAGGGGCAAAAGTGGGCTGTAAATTTGAGAGAGAAGACATGTAGTTGCCGTGTCTTTCAAACTGACAACTTTATCTGTCCCCGCGGCATTACGGCTTGCGGTGTTCGAAACTTCGCAGTTGAGAAGTACATATCAAATTACTACACCACCGAATATTGGAGAAGTTGTTATGCAGGTGTAATTCATCCAATTGGCAGCGAGGAGTCGTGGAATTTTCCAGAGGAAGTCACGCAAAAAATAGTAAATCCACCTCATGTTGCGGCTCGTGCCGCCGGAAGACCGAAAAAGAAAAGAATACCATCTCAATGGGAAGGGGATGAGGATAGAAGGAATAAATGCAGTCGCTGTGGTGGAGTAGGACATAATCTAGCCACATGTCGCAACGCGATCCCGACCCACCATAGCCGACCCCGAACATGAGCTCGATTGTTCCTTTTTTAAAAACTTTTTATTTGATGTACCAATTTGGATTTGTACTTTACTTTATTTCTCACTTAGTTTGTTATGTTTGTTATGGATTTTTATATTTCTCATTCGTGACGTTTTAGTCCCATTAAACAATTTCTCACTGACAGAGAAGTCACGAAATAACAATTCTTCGTGACATAGAAGTCACGACATCAAATTTTTTCGTGACAGAGACGTCACAAAATCATCATTTTTCATGACATATAAGTCACGACATCCAATTTTTTCGTGACAGCGAAGTCACGACATCATCATTTTTCATGACATAGAAGTCACGACATCCAATTGTTCCGTGATAGGGAAGTCACGAAATCATCATTTTTCATGACATAGAAATCACGACATTCAATTGTTTCGTGACAGAGAAGTCACGATATCATCATTTTAGTGACAGAGAAGTCACGACATCAAGGGGCTTAAAGCATTTTATTTTATTTTATTTTAAAACCTCTTTAAACCATTTGTACGTATAAAACAATTGAGAATTATTTGAAACCCTAAATCCCCAAATTCGACCCAGATTTCTTTTGCTGTCTCTCGTCTGATCTATCTTCATCGCCGGTGAGGTTTCAACTTGAGAATGGCAGTGAACCGCGCTTCTTCATCGCAACACTCTTATTCGTCGCACACGAAGCACGAACGCAGAGACTCGACTACGACGAGAGACTCGACGACGATGAGAGACTCTCCAGGTGAATTTCTGTGTAAATGCGGCGTGCAATGGGTCGAGAGGACGTCATGGACCAAGGATAATCCCGGTAGGAGGTTCAGAAATTGCCACGTGACGACGGTAAGGATTTTGATTTTGAATGTTTGGTTGAAATTGATTAAAATCCTATTCTGAGAGTGGTTTGGATTTTTGGGTATTTGGGTTTTTCGTCCCAAAGGTATTTGGTTAATATTGGACTTGCAGTTGTCGACTTTGCAGCTAGCCCGGATATTGTATCCTGTTTGAATACAACCAGAACTCATATATGCTCTAATACAAGAAACAAATACCTGATTTTTGAGGCTATAATTGGTGATTTTCAGGCAGAGGGTGGGTGTGGTTTTTTTCAATGGATTGATCCTGAAGTTTCTGAAAGAGCAAAGAAAATCATTCCAGGATTGCTGAGAAGAATTGACCAGTTGCAGTTGGATATTGAGCATCACTGTCGAGCAAATCGGAGGCTGAGATTGATTATTGTGTTGTTGGTTATTATGATGTTTGCTGTAATATATGTGTGTATGATGTAAACAGATTTCAAGGTAACAGATTTATGTGTGTATGTGTTGTATTGGATTATGTATTGTGTTTTGTAACAGATACAAATTCCATTTTCGTGACATAGAAGTCACGAAGTTCGAGCCATTTTCATGAACCATGATATCTTTTGCTGTTTTGACCGACTTGGTAATTGGGATATGGATATTTAATATCAATAAATGGCATTAATAGCAATTAAATTACTGAACAACTAACTTTGGAAGTTAGGTAAGAAAATTTATTTAAGCATTTACGTACAAAAGTTAGGTAAGGAATCCTCATATTTATCCGACCTTAAATATTTACCTCAAATCAAACTGATAATATTGTTCGAAAGAGTCTAACGGTGAAATGGACGCTAAAGATCCAACGACGAAGGGAAGCGATTCGAGTAAAAAGGTGTCGACGGTGAATGAGACGTCGGAGATGCCTTCAGGAAGTAGAAACTCGACCGCGAGATATTACATGATTCCATATCCGCGCCCTCCCAGGAAATTAAAGAAGCGTCATGACATGAGCGACGCTGAATACAACGAGTATGTAGAGATGCATGCAGGTGAGGATTACAAATCTCCGGTTTTGATGGCTAACTCCGTTCTTGAAGAAATATTCGGCGAGAATTGGGAGGAATTTTTTAAATCAAAGGGAGCTATTGTCGAAGACCATAAAGATTTGCCGGCTTGCCAAAGGGGGGTTGACGGAAAGAAATAAAATGTAGTTCGAGATGAAGTACTCAATATTTACAATGTTTTAATGTTTTAATGTTTTGATTTTAATTCCGTGACTGGTATGTCACGAAAACGTACCGTTTCGTGACTTGAAGACTTCATTTTCGTGACAGGAACGTCACGAAATCCCCATGTTTCGTGACGGGAACGTCACGAAATCCCCATGTTTCGTGACGGGAACGTCACGAAATCCCCATTTTTCGTGACAGGAACGCCACGAATTCCCCATGTTTCATGACAGGAACGTCACGAAGTCCCCAGTTTTCGTGACAGGAACGTCACGAAGTCCCCATGTTTCGTGACAGGAACGTCACGAAGTCCCCATTTTTCGTGACAGGAACGTCACGAGATCACTATTTTGCGTGACGGGAACGTCATGACATCCCCTTCTAGACTCTTAAATGAGTTGTTTTGGGAGGACTACCAACGCTATTAATAAAAAAAATTCCAACATTAAGGATAAATTAGAGTTGAAATCGACATGTCGGACGACATGACGTTCAACCTCATTTACCTATGTTTATATGTTTATTAGAGTACTTTAAATTCTGTCCCTTTGAGATGATGAAATGAAATGGGACAAATGAATGTATGTCAACAACACTTCACGATACAAAACACATTAGTTCGTCAAGATGTTCTAGGTAAGTAGAACTCACTTACCATTTATCCTTCTCATACTTTCTTGATATTATAGGTAGGATGTCCATTTATTTTTCAAATTTTAACATTTTAATATTCATAACAACCATTGATCCCCTACGACGGATTTAATGAAAAGAAGAAGAGATTTCTCATTAAATTCCATCAAATGGAACAATTTCGTGACTGGTATGTCACGAAAACGTACCGTTTCGTGACTTGAAGTCCCCATGTTTCGTGACAGGAACGTCACGAAGTCCCCATGTTTCGTGACAGGAACGTCACGAAATCCCCATGTTTCGTGACACCAACGTCACGAAGTTCCCCTTTTTCGTGACAGGAACGTCACGAAGTCCCCATGTTTCGTGACAGGAACGTCACGAAGTTCCCCTTTTTCGTGATATGAACGTCACGAAGTGCATAATATTCGTGACATGAACGTCACAAGATCACTATTTCTCGTGAGAGGAACGTCATGACATCCTAGACTCTTAAATGAGTTGTTTTGGGAGGAATACCAACGCTATTAATCAAAACATTCCAACATTAAGGAGAAATTAGAGTTGAAAACGACATGTCGGACGACATGACGTTCAACCTCATTCACCTATGTTCATATGTTTATTAGAGTACTTTAAATTCTGTCCCTTTGAGATGATGAAATGAAATGAGACAAATGAATGTATGTCAACAACACTTAACGATACAAAACGCATTAGTTCGTCAAGATGTTCTAGGTAAGTAGAACTCACTTACCATTTATCATTCTCATACTTTCTTGATATTATAGGTAGGATGACCATTTATTTTTCAAATTTTAACATTTTAATATTCATAACAACCATTGATCCCCTACGACGGATTTAATGAAAAGAAGAAGAGATTTCTCATTAAATTCCATCAAAGGAAACAATTTCGTGACTGGTATGTCACGAAAACGTACCGTTTCGTGACTTGAAGTCCCCATGTTTCGTGACGGGAACGTCACGAAATCCCCATGTTTCATGACGGGAACGTCACGAAATCCCCATTTTTCGTGACAGGAACGTCACGAATTCCCCATGTTTCGTGACAGGAACGTCACGAAGTCCCCAGTTTTCGTGACAGGAACGTCACGAAGTCCCCATGTTTCGTGACAGGAACGTCACGAAGTCCCCATTTTTCGTGACAGGAACGTCACGAGATCACTATTTTGCGTGACGGGTGACATCCCCTTCTAGACTCTTAAATGAGTTGTTTTGGGAGGACTACCAACGCTATTAATAAAAAAATTCCAACATTAAGGATAAATTAGAGTTGAAATCGACATGTCGGACGACATGACGTTCAACCTCATTTACCTATGTTTATATGTTTATTAGAGTACTTTAAATTCTGTCCCTTTGAGATGATGAAATGAAATGGGACAAATGAATGTATGTCAACAACACTTCACGATACAAAACACATTAGTTCGTCAAGATGTTCTAGGTAAGTAGAACTCACTTACCATTTATCCTTCTCATACTTTCTTGATATTATAGGTAGGATGTCCATTTATTTTTCAAATTTTAACATTTTAATATTCATAACAACCATTGATCCCCTACGACGGATTTAATGAAAAGAAGAAGAGATTTCTCATTAAATTCCATCAAATGGAACAATTTCGTGACTGGTATGTCACGAAAACGTACCGTTTCGTGACTTGAAGTCCCCATGTTTCGTGACAGGAACGTCACGAAGTCCCCATGTTTCGTGACAGGAACGTCACGAAATCCCCATGTTTCGTGACACCAACGTCACGAAGTTCCCCTTTTTCGTGACAGGAACGTCACGAAGTCCCCATGTTTCGTGACAGGAACGTCACGAAGTTCCCCTTTTTCGTGATATGAACGTCACGAAGTGCATAATATTCGTGACATGAACGTCACAAGATCACTATTTCTCGTGAGAGGAACGTCATGACATCCTAGACTCTTAAATGAGTTGTTTTGGGAGGAATACCAACGCTATTAATCAAAACATTCCAACATTAAGGAGAAATTAGAGTTGAAAACGACATGTCGGACGACATGACGTTCAACCTCATTCACCTATGTTCATATGTTTATTAGAGTACTTTAAATTCTGTCCCTTTGAGATGATGAAATGAAATGAGACAAATGAATGTATGTCAACAACACTTAACGATACAAAACGCATTAGTTCGTCAAGATGTTCTAGGTAAGTAGAACTCACTTACCATTTATCATTCTCATACTTTCTTGATATTATAGGTAGGATGACCATTTATTTTTCAAATTTTAACATTTTAATATTCATAACAACCATTGATCCCCTACGACGGATTTAATGAAAAGAAGAAGAGATTTCTCATTAAATTCCATCAAAGGAAACAATTTCGTGACTGGTATGTCACGAAAACGTACCGTTTCGTGACTTGAAGTCCCCATGTTTCGTGACGGGAACGTCACGAAATCCCCATGTTTCATGACGGGAACGTCACGAAATCCCCATTTTTCGTGACAGGAACGTCACGAATTCCCCATGTTTCGTGACAGGAACGTCACGAAGTCCCCAGTTTTCGTGACAGGAACGTCACGAAGTCCCCATGTTTCGTGACAGGAACGTCACGAAGTCCCCATTTTTCGTGACAGGAACGTCACGAGATCACTATTTTGCGTGACGGGTGACATCCCCTTCTAGACTCTTAAATGAGTTGTTTTGGGAGGACTACCAACGCTATTAATAAAAAAATTCCAACATTAAGGATAAATTAGAGTTGAAATCGACATGTCGGACGACATGACGTTCAACCTCATTTACCTATGTTTATATGTTTATTAGAGTACTTTAAATTCTGTCCCTTTGAGATGATGAAATGAAATGGGACAAATGAATGTATGTCAACAACACTTCACGATACAAAACACATTAGTTCGTCAAGATGTTCTAGGTAAGTAGAACTCACTTACCATTTATCCTTCTCATACTTTCTTGATATTATAGGTAGGATGTCCATTTATTTTTCAAATTTTAACATTTTAATATTCATAACAACCATTGATCCCCTACGACGGATTTAATGAAAAGAAGAAGAGATTTCTCATTAAATTCCATCAAATGGAACAATTTCGTGACTGGTATGTCACGAAAACGTACCGTTTCGTGACTTGAAGTCCCCATGTTTCGTGACAGGAACGTCACGAAGTCCCCATGTTTCGTGACAGGAACGTCACGAAATCCCCATGTTTCGTGACACCAACGTCACGAAGTTCCCCTTTTTCGTGACAGGAACGTCACGAAGTCCCCATGTTTCGTGACAGGAACGTCACGAAGTTCCCCTTTTTCGTGATATGAACGTCACGAAGTGCATAATATTCGTGACAGGAACGTCACGAGATCACTATTTCTCGTGAGAGGAACGTCATGACATCCTAGACTTCTTAAATGAGTTGTTTTGGGAGGAATACCAACGCTATTAATCAATTGTTTCACGAAACTTCTGCGTGACACAAAACAATTCATAGAACCTACATCTAATATGAGCAAGCCTAGAAAAATCTAATTTTCTTACAAAATACACACAGAATCCCCAATAACGTAAAAAATGAACACTTTTGTCAAACTAACAGTTACATGAAACACACAATAAACATGCAAACCCATGAATCAACACAAAATCCACACATAATCAACACAAAATTAACATGCAAGTAAAAAAACTCACCTTCTGATGTCTCTCGGATGTACAAGGAACAGAGGAGTCAGAATTTGAAGGCGACTCAAGAACCACCTTCCTCTTCTTCTTCGGCGGCGCAAGAACCTTCTTCCATTTCTTCGCCGGGGAGTTTTGCATTGGTGACTCCGAGCCAAAAGTCACGCGTGGACTCCGACGCGGGGATGCATGCGTCACTGGAGGTGGAGTTTCAGCCGATGATTGAGGAAGACTCCTCTTTTTAGGGTTAGGTTTTGGAACTTTTGGGGGGCGTTTGGTCGGCGACTTGTTCTTTATCTTCATTTCTTGGGCGAAGAATGGACGAGAGTGACGAAGTGAGTGAGATTATGGAGTTTGAAAAACAAATCGAGACGGTTTGGTTAAGGAAGTTGGACGGGTTTTTTTTTTGTCGCTCGCTCTCACTCTCTCTCTCTCTCTTCTGGTTAAACTCGGTCAATGAAGAAATGAAGAGGAAGGTGACGTGGAGGCAAGGTAAGTGAGGAAGGTGACGTGGAGGCAAGGTAAGAAATCCGGTCATTAATAAAATAGTAACATTTTTTATTTAAATTTTAATATTCACGGGGGTAAAAGGGTAATTACATAAATCAAAATTAATTACCAAGTCCTATTTGTGACCTTTTTGAAAAAAAGTCCAAAAAAGTAAAAAGCCTTTGATTTACTCCTATTTAGAGCAAACAGGTCAACATCCAAAAATTCACAAGTCGAAGTCAATCTAGAAAGAAAAAACAAAGTCAACCTCATCCTCTTTTGATTGTGTGAATGAGAATGAAATCTCCCAATTCACCTCATCCACTCCAAGCTAAAATGGAGTTCTATAAACTTGGTTTTAATCCTAAATCAAAAGTTGGTTGAAATCTGAAACGAGATAACATCTTACAACACTCGAGCACTTTAATTTATATCTCGATGAGGAAGGAAAAACACAACCTCTTTTTTTTTCTTTTTCTTTTTTTTTTTTTTTTGCTAGTAAAAAAAACATGACATTATCTACAAACGGCATAGTAATTTAGCTCTCGAAATGCTTGAGATTTTTTTATTTTCAAAACTTCCTAATATTTATGATTTATTAGTACTCTTTACACCTAGATCTTCTCATTGAATTTGCTTGAAGAGATTTTAACGATGTATTTTCAATTTCTTCTAGTTCATTATTTAGTATTTGCATTATAGCCCCTTAACATTAAAAAAAAAAAAAAAAAAAAAAAAAAAAAAAAAAACTTACATTATAAATCTATGAAAACCCAAATCAATTTCATTTTGTTTAATCAGAAAAAGAAGTTTCTGTTTGTTGCACAGAAATTCTGTTCCAGTTATTAAGGAATACCGTGGCAAGTAGATCAGAACATCATATACTGTTTGCCACCGGAATTCCTGTTTGGAGGGAACAAAAAATAGTGTTCCGTCCATAGGCCCCGATGAGCCAGGTGAGAGCCCACTTAATTTCTAACACTACAAATTTTAATACAAAATCCATTAGGAAGTATTGAATTTTTTCTATAATTTTCAATTGATAAGTAAATGAAAGGAGTGCTATACCCAACAATAATGAAATAAACTTTATTGTCGAATATAGCTTTAATAGGTGGGAATTGATTTCCCAAACAAGACAATATAAAGCTACAGAAAAAAAAAAAAAAAAAAAAAAAAAAAAAAAAAAAAAGCTACACTTATTATGACTTGCGGTCTCATTTTACAGACAAAATGGCTCCTCGAAACCCTCCTATTCTGAGGGAAAAAAATTCCGAGACGACACAGGCTTCGAGGAGCGAAATATATCGATGGGTGATGAAATTAAAATTTAAAAAAAAGCGCTAAATAAAAGGAAAAAAGCCGATATTTGTACATGTAGACACTTCACATGAAGTAGCTGAGAGCTGTCTTTTTTCTCGAACCCCCTTCGCCGTATAACTCATTCCACTGCAAAAGCTCCGTCATGTTTGCCGACTCGGACGATACGCTCGCACATACCTAATAACCAAAAAGCCCGACAGATATGAATGAGCAAAGTATTTAAGAAGGATCGATCGAAAGACAAAAAGGTCGAATCTTTTTTTTTTTCTTCCTTTACCTGTTCATGAGCGTATT
The DNA here is from genome assembly GCF_054948205.1 of Urtica dioica subsp. dioica. Classification (NCBI taxonomy): domain Eukaryota; kingdom Viridiplantae; phylum Streptophyta; class Magnoliopsida; order Rosales; family Urticaceae; genus Urtica; species Urtica dioica. Next base: position 6,652,741 of record NC_142765.1, on the reverse strand, counting down.
TGAAATCGTCCATGTTTAAATGGCGTACATCGGTGCTACTACTCAGCGCCGGTACAGGTTTTCCTTCCGCTATCGCTGCTTCGCGCTCCTGTATTTCGTTTATCAACACATTAGTACCAAAAAATAAAAAAAAAATTAAAAAAATCAATATTTTATTGTTCGGGTGAAAGTAGACCTTCTTTTCCTTCTCCAAGATCTCCTTGATCGGGCGATGCGCAGCAGCCACACATAAATTCTGCAATTATTTATAACCTCATTAGTCGTTACATTATAAGCAAAAAATAATTGGAAGAAAATAAAAATGCAAGCAATAATGTATGTGACCTTGAGATCACTTCCTGAATATCCATCGGTCATATTCGCAACCGAATCGAAATCGAAATCAGGAGATAAATCCTCTTTAGCCAGGATGACTTTCATTATCTTTGCTCGGTTAGGGGCGTCTGGCAAATTTACCATCAATCTGGAACGAACAGAGTTGAACAAAAAAAATAAGTACAGAATTCAAATCAGTTTCCCAATACAAATCTGAATCATATTAAGCACCCAAAAAAATAAAAGTAGGAAATAAGATGATGTTTGACTAACCTACGAGGAAGCCTTCGGACGACAGCCTCGTCGAGGTCAAAGGGCCTATTTGTAGCAGCAAGAACTAGGACCCGCTCTGTATCTTTTGTTCGTAAGCCATCCCAATTTACCATGAATTCATTTTTCATCTTGCGCATGGCTTCGTGTTCCCCGGGATTCTCTCTCCGCCCCAACATGCTGTCAACCTATATATTAGAGCCCAACAAAATATCATTATCAGATTAACAAAATATATATGGTAACCTAACAATAATACCCTCACTTTAAATTTTTCTAAAAAATATTACCCTTTTCTTTATCAATTACGCAAATTCAAGCCCTAAATTTTTTTTATTTCTGCAAATTTAAGCCCTATTCTATAATTTTAAAGAATTAAAGTCGTATTAAATAAAAAAAATAAAAAAAAACTAGAAATCTTTTAATTTATGTTCGGGAATGTCAAAATATCACATGTTGATTAGAGACATTCCTAAATGTAAAAGTTGGAACTTGATGAGTAAATTACAAGAGCTCATAGTAAATCACATGGTAAAATTTCATATTATATAGAAACTAAATTATAAATTAATAACCTATTCTATTTCTATATATTTGCATAATTTGTGAAAGGTTTAAATTTGCACTATTCCAAAGTGATGTTATTATTTTGCAGAAAAATGAGAAGTGAAATCAGTCAAAACTATTTAAAAAAAAAAAAAAAAAAAAAAAAAAAAAAAAAAAACCTTACTTCGTCAACAAACACAACTGCGGGGGCGATTTTGCTAGCTAGCGAGAACACGGCTTTCACGTACTTCTCACCCTCCCCAAACCACTAAATAAAAATAAAAATAAAATAAAAAAGAGGGGAAAGAAAGTTAGTTTTCTTTTAGAGTAAAACAAGAGATGGTCAATAAATAAATTGCGTAGAATCTATAGACCTTAGATGTAATGCTAGACATGGAAATGTTGATGAAATTTGCACCGGCTTCAGTAGCCACCGCCTTTGCGAGCATCGTCTTTCCCGTTCCGGGAGGGCCAAATAACAGTATTCCCTTGCAAGGCTACATAATAGAAAGAAAACAAAAAGAAATGAGATATTTAGAATATAAGAATAAAATAAAAATAGAAAAATGACTGCAATTTATGTGTTTCCGAGTGCAAATATAGAATAAAATATGATGAAAAAAACCTTGGTCAGTTGGCCCTTGCAGAAAAGTTCAGGCCTTTGCAGAGGAAGCATCACCAATTCCTTCAAAGTATCTTTGACGTTCTCGAGAGCTCCGATATCATCAAAAGTTACTCCAATATCACTTGGTGGAATAACATCCGCTAAAAGCCTCTTCTCGAAATCGTTTTCAGTTACAACATCCTGATTTCGGCCGAAACAAGCATTCGAAATAAGATGGAAAGCAAATGTTATCGCGTAATGATAGAACTAGATATTACTTTTCACAGAGTGAAAGCACAAACTATTGCTCAAAGTCCATTAAATTCTCACCTTCAGCGACTTCTTCAGACTTTTCGATTCATTTTGCAGAGCATGTAGCATCTCAATACCATACTGGATGCTGCCAAATATACAAAATTACACAGTAACTATGTTATATAGTTACATCTACATCTAATTTTCACCAAGAAAAAGATAAGAAATTACCTCTCACTAGACAAAACAACTTTTGTCTCGGCATTGGCATTGGAATTTACATTGCCGTCAATTTCAGGATTCTGCATTAGATGATGGCTTAAAGCCCATCCAACCACCTTTTCAGCACCTGAAAAAACACCAACACGTTCAGGAAAAAAAAAATTTAAAAAGAAAAATATTTTAATTTTGTATACACTGCGCTACAAAATTTAAACAGCAAAACTTACTTTCATTTGTAAGTGTCTGATCCTTGACGCATAAAATCTCGAGCCCATCACATTCCAGTCCATTCCGACTCAAAACCTATAATATTATTGGTCTCCGTGTTAATTGAAATCTTTGTCGTCAGCCCAAAGGTATAATAACAAAAGAAAAAAAAAACAAAAAAGTCTCACTGTGCGCAAGTGATTTAGGTTTCCTTTCATTTTGAGAGTTTCGGAATCTCTGTCCAATAATTGCTTCCAAGAGACAAGAGCAGCCTCATCCTGCAACAACCGTCATTGTCATATTTTTGTAACTTTCGGGATAACCCGAAACTTGTAACCGAAGAAACCACATTAGAAGTTTGAACTCGACGGACCTGTGGCATATTAACAGTGACTTTATTGGGAAAGAGCTTAGCTAAATGTTTGGTAGACTTCGGAACTTCTTTCCCTCTATCATGCAGTCTTCCGAAGCTATCCTGAGATGGTAACAGTATATTAGCAACACGGCACTTTTTTATGAGCTCTATATATAAGCTCTTCTAGTTTCTACAGCGTCAAATTCGGAAAAATAAAGAAGGGATGATTACCGGGAAAGCTAAGTCGAAAAGAGCAGTTTGGTTGCTCCCAAACTTGGTGAAGAGAAGACCGCCGGGATGTGACTGAAAATATGTGTTTAAACAACCATTTAGTATCCAAGCATAACAATGGTTCTCAGTAAAACAAAAAAAGAGGTAATTTTTTTTTCCTTTTTAAGTTCAACCTTCTCTTTCCGATTGTCGATTTGCGTATGTGAACCAATCACAACCACATTATCAGGAAGGGTTTCCAAGCGGCACTTAAAAGAAGTGTACGAATCTGTGTTTCCAACAAGAGACTTCTCAGCGTCCTTCATGAACAAAATGAAAGGAGAATTTCGGCTCTCGCTACGTACGGCCTGAAAACGAGATTGTGTCAAGCGAATAATAATACCAGGGGGACAGGAGGGTTAAAAAAAAAATTTGTGAAAATAAGAAGAAAAAAAACTAAAATGCTAACCTTAAACAAGGTGTTAATTAGTAACTTATCCAATTCCTCGACGCCCGAGTTCTCCACACGAAGATCGGAAGCTGCAAGAGAAAGCAAAGAAACAACACAAGTTTAAACAACAGTCACAAAGGCTCAAGTTCATAAAGCAATGATAGTATTGCCGAGTCTTCGCACCGTTACAAAAGTGTCCGTAACCAGGTTCACAACCACCTCCGAGATTAACCCCATCGTGAAACGCTTTGTCGAACCTCACGCCAATTTTTGCCAAAGGATTACCCTCGAAAACCAACAGAACCTTCCCGCGTGTTCCGTTTGGTGGGCCTCCCCTGTGAATTTGGGCAGCATACAGTGAAGACGGCCCAAGATAGAGGGGAAAAAAAAAAAAAAAAAAAAAAAAAAAGGCAACAAAAAAGTACAACTTTTTTTATAACCTTGGCATCCAGGGGGAATAAATAATAAATAAACAAAAACTGTGCGTAAAGATCGTACCTTGACTGACACGAATATAAACCAGGAGAAGCTGCACCGTTGAATCTTACTCTATCACCTGCATAATTTAAGAGAGCACATGATACAAGGCTGTGCAACAATATATATATATATATATATATATAGACTTCTCAAGCTATATGAGTTTTAGGGGCACTGATAAAACACCACTGAGGTTTACCTATGTGAGGAGGGCTAAAGGGGCCCAAAATGAGCAGATGGGCTCGGTTGGAGGGATCGGGGTTCTAAATGGAGAGAGGTGTTGGGCTGGAGATTAGGAGACGATTTGCTTTGATTTACCCTTAGAATGTTGTTTGTTTGCTAGTAGATTATTTTTTCAAAAAATTGACTACATAAACCACCTAAACTATAGGAATTGTAAATTAGTCAACCTTTGGTAAATACTTTGTAAATAGCCAACTTGCATACGTGGCAGCCTATTAACTACCTTATTTACATGTTTGGCTGGGTTAAATAAGTCTTTTACTAATCTGTTAATAAGTTAACTTGGCTATTTACAAGAAATTAACCAAAGGTGAGCTATATCACAATTCACTATAACCGTGTGGCTATATAACTTAATAACCCTTATTTTTTATGTTTGCACTTTGTTTTTATTCCAGGTTTTAGGCTTTATCACAGTGTAAAGGATAGAATACTCCAAACTATAACATAAATAAAAAGCCCTATTTACCTAATTCTTACATCACTGTAATGTTTTTATAATCATACTCGAATATTCGAAAACAGGACCTATCTATCACATACCTATTTTAAATAAGTAAGTCTTAGATGTCCCAGACGATGAAGGGACTGTATCACATATCGTCTTAGTCTGAGCTTCCGGTGCACAAGGATCGTTTGAAGAGCTCGGAACATCGGCGGCGGCTTCGCACATTGGCTGATCCGAGTCAATCTTCGTCGAGTCGGTTTCTAAATCCTTCGATTTCTCGGCGTTCGATTCATCCTTCAGAAGCTCGGCTTCCTTCGACGATAGGCCCTAAAAATTATAAAATCTGTGAAAGTCAGATGCTATATGTGAAAACAAAGAATTGATTATAAATTGGGAGGGTTAGATATGAGATACAGAAAGTGCAATCTATCTTACAGCCAAAAATGACTGGCTGTCAAATATGAGTAGCTTAGCACCGTAGTAGTTAGCCAGAGCCTTTGCCAACATCTCTTGATATATCTCCGACCCTGTGGGATTTTGAAGCTTTGGCTAGTCAGATTTATGAAATCACACAACATGTGTCGTGGAAATCGGTAAACACAACTACAATCAGAAAAACCAACAAACCTGCGGGGCCAGAAAGCAATATTCGCGGGTTCACGGTGCTGAGATGTGATGTGTACTTTGCATGCTCTTTGCGTTTCAGATGAATAAATGTCGCAGCAATTAACACATTTTTTGTATTGTCACTGCAAAGAAAAACAATAATCAAATCACAATTTGCTCAAATATGCCTTTTAAGTGATAAAAACAAAAGACAAAATAGCCAAAATAATGTTGTCGCGACTTTTTTTTTACACTGCCAATAAAAATAGACACCGGTATATAAGCCTTTACCACAGTCGAAAATTTTATTGACAGGATAAATTTACTTGCACTTTTTTTTTCTTTTATTTTTTTGTAAATTCTGGCTACTTCACTAATTCTAGCCAAACCTCGGCTATTTAGTAAATCCTTTGATTTCAATTGGCTACTTATTTAGCTATAATACCCAAAAAAAATACAAAAAATTAGAAAAATAGTCAACTTAAACGTTTGATATTGCTAAATAGTCAAGGTTTAGTAAATATTAGATAAATAGCCATAAATGATGACGTGGCTTAATATGGCAGTGCCTATTTACTTAATATTTACGTTTGTAAATATATAAAATTGGTTATTTACCTAATATTTACCAAACTTTGGTTATTTAGCAATTCTCAACGTTTAAGTTGGCTATTTAGCAATTCTCAACGTTTAAGTTGGCTATTTTGCTAATTTACCTTAGATAGTATGGGAAGTTGTCGAATGAAACATCAATGTCTTTGCCATCGAGTATCTTGGCATGAATGTCTTCTTTGAAAACCGCACATCGCACAGACATGCCAGACGTGGAGGCCGCCGGCTGTGAATCCCGCGACCAATCGTTCACTTCCTCGGCGACCTGTTTAAACACACCTTTGCTATATTTCAGTTTACAACAAGACGGTCCGCCTAACATCCTCAATAGAGGCCCTAGCAAATGATTCATCCCAGAGATTTTTACATTGCCTGACTCTGTTCCGGGTTGCCCGTCCGGAACGCAGTCGGGGGCCTTATCGTCATTTCCCATCAAGTTCGGGGTTGAGTCTCCCTCCGGACCGTCGAGCTCAACCGAAGAATGTGTTTTTCCGGCAGGTTGGGTCGGAGACTTCCATCTCGACAAGTCTTGTCTGAGGCTCGACAGAGACGCCAATATGGAAGCCCCGGCCACGTCAGAAGGGTCTCCGGTGCGTCTTTCCGCGTGTAAATATTTTCCCACGGGGTTGTGGGCGGTCTCCAAACCCTTGACCGGGACGTCGTTCATAAGCATCTGAATAATCTATTACGGCAAAAAGTTATGGAAAAAAAGAAAAACTAGGGTTTAGTTCTAAAGTCCGCTGTCTAATGAATGATGGAAATAATGGCTCGTGAAGAAGGATACGTATGAGTGATTCCCCAAAAATCCGAAAACCAACTCGTCGCCCGAGTTGAGAGTACAAGTCGAATTCTTCTTGACCGCGGTGCCGTTCACGAGCACCGTTCCTTTGCTTCCCGTGCTGTCTAGGAACACCAAGCGCTGATCATGTCCAGAAAGAGTGAGTGGTCAAAACTGCATATACATTTACGAAGCTCGACTTTGATAAAGATAAAACTGATATAGATTCGACACTGACATTCCGACCCATCCCACAACACTAACAATACTCCTACAAACTAAGCGGCAATAAAAAAAAAGAAAAATTTACCCCGGAGCGCTTGATTTTGCAAAGAATTCCGCTCGTGCTCTGTTCCTTGAGAGACAAATTGCAGCTTCTGCTCGCACCGACCGTGAAAAAGGCTCCGGAAAGCATAATATTTGGGTTCTGTGGTGATAAAAAAAAATAGACAACTCATGCTCAAGAAATCAAAAAATATCGTCTGTTTGATCGAACGATTTGGATTAAAGAAAAGTACTAACCTGAGGTGACTGGGTCAAAAGTCTACCCCAAGGCAAGTCGAAATCTGGCTTCAGATAATATCCACCTGAAACTGTGCTCTTCGCCTTATCGATAACTGGCGGAGGAGAGCCTAAAAAAACCCAGCCACAACAATCAAGATTAGAACTTTTATTCTAAGAGACCGAATTTCTTGAATTTTTTTAGTTCAAAAACCAAGGCGTGAAATTAAATGCCCCAAATTCATAGATAGTATCCAAAGAGTTAACCGAAAAAAAAAAACTCTCACCTTCAACGATCTGAGCATGAGTAGAAGCTGCCTCGGTCTTCGCAGAGCTCGCTCCTTCCACGGCGGCGATCGGAGGAGCGTCGGAACCGCATTCTCCGGGATCTTCCGGTAGCGGAGGAGCCGCCGGAGTACTCACCTCCTTCGAATTCTCCGCCGCCGGTGAAGTCGACTTCTCCGACGCATCTCCGTTCTCGGCCTGAATAAAAAATGAAAACCGAATTACAACCCTAGAAAACCGCAAAATCGATGATAAAGACTGTGTCTTTGAAAACTCCAGCGACAAAATAAACTCAGAAACAAACAGAAATGGTTGTTTAAAATAATATAAATTAAAATAAATAGTTGTGTTATCTTCTTCTCCGATACCTTGTGACGCTTCGGAGACGGCGGTGATTTATCGCTCGACGGCGGCGAAGATCTTTTACCGGAGAGAGATCCACTTCGTCTGGTTGAAACCATGGCTCTCTCTCTCTACTTTCTCTCTCCTCTCTCTCTCTTCTTTTTTTTTTTCGGTTTCTCTCTCTCTAGTTCTTCTTTTCTGGTCTTCGTTTTTTCTCTATTTTCTTTTGTTAATCAATAGTGAGAAAGAGAGCAAAAGAAGATGTATCTATACATACATGTATGTATATATAAAGCAAGTGAATTTATTTCCTTAGATTTTCATGGATTTTTTTCACAGTCTTTTTTTCTTTTTCTCTTTCCTTATTATTTAAATTTTAATGTTTTAATTTGTTTTATCTCATAATAATGTATAAAATCATGCAATAATAAAAAAATAAGTAATTGGGATAGCACTCTTAGTCACTAAACTTGTTATTTTTTTTTACTAATATAGTCTTTCAACATTTCACTAAAACACATGTTATAAATGTGTTATTTTCACTATATTTTACTCATTAATTCAACTTTGCTTAGATTGACTTTTTTCCCCATTTAAAGGGAAAATAACACATTTATACCTTGTGTTTTAGTGAAATGTCGAGTTTAACTCTCGATTTTCAAAAATGTCGAGTTCATACCATCTGTTTAACTATAATGACGTAATTATACCATCTGTTTAACTAAAATGACGAAATTATACCCTGAAATAGACAACAGTGTCACGAATATTCTTTTTATTGACTTTTCATTGACGTTGACTATAATATTTATATATAAACACCAATTATCTTTATTCATTCGCGCCATATATGTAATTTATTTAAAAACTAAAAAATAAACAACAGTCTCTTAATCATGAAGAACACAGAAAGAGGTAAAGAGGTAAACATCGATAGTTGATAGTCATCAAAATCGCATATTCGAACAGAGAATCCAGGATTTAGAGTTACAATTCGAACACGGAATGAAGTCATTTCTTAGGAGGTATGAGTTTTATTATTTAATTTCAATTTAAGGCTATTTTTATTTCAAAATTGAGATTTAGATTTGATTTGGTTTTTCTTATATAAGAGTTAATATCAATGAAATGGAGATTTGTGATGCTGTTATTCATTTCAGGGTATCAGAGTGTATAATTTCGTCATTTTAGTTAAACAGAGGGTATGAACTCGACATTTTTGAAAACCGAAGGTTAAACTCGACATTTCACTAAAACACAAGGTATAAATGTGTTATTTTCTCCCATTTAAATTGCGAACCCAAATTTCAAAAAAAATAATAATAATAAAATTCTTATTCAACAAAACTGTCACAATTCCAAAGATAACTTCATAAAATAAATTAAAGACACCATGTCTCTCTTTGGCGTAATAATATAAGAATAACTTTATTAGTCTATTTTGATATATGCATTAATTAAAATGCAGGTCAAACATAGAGCCTCTAAAAATAGTGTTCATTTTATCATAGCCATTAACACAATCTTAATTTGGTTTAAATTACGAAACAAAGTTTCTATACCAAGAATTCATGTGAATAAAAAAAATTATTACTTTTCAATACTGTGCTTTGGTAGGTAGGTACATGGATTTTTTATTATTATTGCTCGAGTAGGTACATGGAATATTGATGTGCCCCTAAATAAAGGATAGTGAGGGATAGCGTATTTTAGCAAATGGCGTATGGTTGATGGCGTACATTAAGCCAAACATTTCATAGAAGCTTCTAACGTACGCTGGCTTTTTGTTAGCTGACAAACTGTGTTTCTCGTTGAGTTTGAATTGAATCACACGTGTGTTTTTAAGTACAAATTAAAAACAATTGCCATGTGTTTTTTTATATTCAGTTTTACCAACTCTAAACACAAAATAACAATTATTTATAAAGAATCTTTATTAAACTCTTAAATGATTGAGTATTAATATTTGTCAATTATTTTCGTATCAAACTCAATACTATTTCTAAAAAATTATGTATATATTTAACATATATGTATACACATATGAAAACTCTTTTTTGTTTTTTCATTGTTACGTAAACAAACAATTTATCAGTCGACAAAATGTCGTTAATGTTACCCCTATAGTAAGAGCTTATCACTTGAGATCTTTGACATACTCTACAGCGGTACTACTCGACCTTGATTAATGTTCAATATATATAATTTGCAAAATAGTTCAACTTTAGTTCATATTTAACAAGTACCCAACCAACATATATTAATTAATATTTATTATTAAAAATCAATCGACGGAGAATAAGAAATAATACTATCCGTTAATTCAATGATTACCAAAGAATAAGAAATGCGCACAACAAACATAAAACTTTGTTTATATATATATATACTAGTTTTATAAACGCGGATGCGCGAGTTAACAATTTTTTAATTTTTTTTTAAAGTAAAAAAAATAAGTAAAATAGAGTAAGTTGAAGATTTTTAATTGTATTAAATTAAATCTAGCAAAATCGTTGTCAATGATGTTTAAAAAATAACAAAAAGTAGAAAAAAAATTCTTTTATGATTCAAAGGTTTTCAAAATACTGAATGTTTTCCTATCTGTCAGATTTCTTAGAAGTATTATGGGAAAAAAAATTAGGTAAGGAAAAGTCGAAGTTAAATTCTGATAAAAGAAATCAAAGTTTTTCCAAACATATACTCATAATAATGTATGTTATTGGTATAATATGTTATTGGTATAGTATAATATAGTATTAGTAATCACGATTATAATATACATAAAAAAATTATACAAAATATATTGATGAAAGAGGGAGAAAAAAGGAAATAATATAAATAAAAAGATATACAAAATATATTGATGAAAGAGGGAAAAAAAATTAAAGGTCTGGAAAAAAAATAAAGGATAATGTATGTTATTGATATAGTATAATATAGTATTAATAATTATGATTATAACATACATAAAAAATTAATGGCCGGAAGGAAAAAAAATCAAAATTGAAAGGAAAAAAAGAAAAATTCAAAACCAAAATAAAAAAAAAGGGAAAAAAAAAAACCAAAATCGGAAGCAAAAAAAAGTTCAAAACCAAAACCAAAATAAATAAAAAAAGAAAAAAGAAAAAAAAAAAAAAAAAACTAAAATCGGAAGCAAAAAAAAGGAAAAAAAAAAAAAAAAAAAAAAAAAAAAAAAAAAAACTGGCCGCCACGTGTTGCCTCTTGGAGGCGCCACGTGGCGGCACCAAGATAAAAGTTAAAGAGGCTTTGCCTCTTATTAACTATGTTAAGGATATATATATATATATATATATATATATATATATATATATATTATAGAACTGTACGGGCTGGAGCGAGCTGAAGCGAGCTGGAGCGTAGCTGAGGAGTTGAGCGATCTCCGAACTGCGAGCTGGAGCGTAGCTGAGGAGTTGAGCGATCTCCGAACTGCGAGCTGGAGCAAAGCTCGCTGAGGAGTTGTGCGATCTGCGAGTTGAGCGATCTCCGAAGTGCGAGCTGCGAGCCTTGTTTCGTTTTATTAATATTGTTCCTTTATTTTCTGCTATTAGTTAGCTTGGTAATTAAGTTACCGAGTCTTTAGGCATGTTTAGCTCCGAATATCTTGGCTGTTAAGATATCGGAATAATAGGCTATTATTATGGTATTTAAGTTTTATTATTCGTCATTTCCCTGTATAAAAAGACTCATTTGAGTATCTGAAAATATATCGAGAATTCTCTCAATCTTTTCCCAGAATTCTACATGGTATCAGAGCGGGTTCAAACTCGATATCAATGACAAAATACGGCCAATCCCACGCCCTTGCATCATCCTCCGAAAGACCAACCCTAAACACCTCCATGGCCGACCAAAACCCACACACTATCACCAACCATAAACTCAACGGCCAAAACTACTTACAATGGTCTCAGTCCGTTCAAATGTTTATCTGTGGTCGAAGCAAAGACGACCATCTCACTGGAGAAGCTAAAGCCCCGAAGACAGATGACCCAAAGTACAAGGTCTGGAAAGCCGAAAACAATATGGTCATGTCGTGGTTGATCAACTCCATGACTCAGGAAATTGGAGAGAATTTCCTTCTATACTCAACCGCCTCGGAGATCTGGGAAGCAGCTCGAGTCACCTTCTCCGACACGGAGAATACATCTGAGCTATTTGAAACTGAAAACCACCTTCACGATCTCAAACAAGGTGATGCATCAGTAACTCAATATTACAGCACTCTAACCAGGCTTTGGCAGAGAATTGATGTCTATGACCAGCACAAGTGGAGCTGCCCTGAAGACTCGATCCTCTACACCAAAATCCTGGAAACAAAGCGCGTGTTCAAGCTCTTACTAGGCCTCACCAAGGAACTAGACGAAGTCAGGGGGAGAATCTTGAGCATCAAGCCACTCCCATCACTCCGCGAGGCGTTCTCTATGGTCAGACAGGAAGAAAGCCGCAGAAAACTCATGATGAACACTCAGATCAACTCGCCAACCTCACCAAGTCCACTCGATGCCTCTGCCTTGATCGCCCACGAAGAGTCACAAGCCTTCGCTGCCAAGGCACCCTACAACAAAGTGAAGAAAGGACGACCATATTGCGAACACTGCAAGAAGCCGGGGCATACTAGAGAGACGTGTTGGGAGATCCACGAAAAACCTGCCAATTGGAAGCCATCAAAGTTCTCAAAGGTGCCTGACACGCAAGCTAACTCAGCTTCCACCTGTCCATTCAGTCCAGAACAGTTGGAGATGCTCACTTGCCTGATCAGAAAAGCTAATCAATCCAGCGACCCTTCCACTCCAAGTTCATCAGGGTTAGTGGCCCAAAAAGGTACTATAACTCGAGCTATCCAAGCCCTAACAGCATACCATGTGAATACAAGTATCTCAATTGTGTGGATTATGGATTCTGGAGCGTCGGATCACATGTCCAGCAATATCCATTTGTTCAGTAATTACACTCCAAATGATGAGAAACTATATGTCACTATAGCCGATGGTTCAAGGGCTTTGGTAGCTGGTGTTGGATCAGTGAAAAACTGAAAATCTCCCAACAACTCACACTAAAAGCTGTGCTATACGTACCAAAATTGCACTGCAATCTCCTATCAGTTTACAAAGTGACTAAGGATTCATGTTGCCTAACAATTTTTGATGATATGTCTTGTTCTATTCAGGGAAAGAGATCCGGGATGACGATTGGCAGTGCTGAAATGTGTGGTGGACTCTACCTTATCAAGACCAACAATGACTCCCACAAAGTAGCTTCAACCTCTATTCTTCAAAATAAGTTAGCCTTCTCTCAAAACGATAAGGATATCATGTTGAATCAATATCGGTTAGGTCACCCAAATTTCGTGTATCTCAAGAAAATGTTTCCTGAATTATTTCTTAATAAAGATGCAAGTTTATTTCAGTGTGATGTGTGTCAATTATCAAAGCATACTCGTAGCACTTACAGTCCTAAGAACTATGTTCCCTCTAAACCATTCTCCGTCATACATAGTGATATTTGGGGTCCCTCACGAGTGAAAAATATAAACGGTGCTAGATGGTTCTTGTCTGTTATTGATGACCACACTAGATTAAGCTGGGTTTACCTTATGAAAGAAAAATCTGAGGCTAGTTCTATCATCATACAATTCCATAAGATGATCAAAAATCAGTTTACAACAGACATTCAGATCATTCACTCAGATAATGCCAAAGATTACTTTAATTCCCAACTCAACCAGTATTTCCAATCACACGGAATCATCCACATCAGTTCATGTGTACAAACACCACAACAAAATGGAAGAGCCGAAAGAAAAAATAGACACCTATTAGAAGTTGCTAGGTCTATCATGTTCACTTCACAAGTACCACAATACCTATGGGGAGAAGCCATTTTAACTGCCACCTATCTTATTAATAGGATGCCATCAAGAGTCCTCAAGTTTAGAACACCATGTGAAGTCCTCCGTGAGTCTTTTCCTATAACTAGGTTAATATCAACCATTTCTCCTAAGGTGTTTGGATGCTCGGTTTTTGTGCACACATATGATCACAGTAAGCTAGACCCTAGGTCAATCAAATGCATCTTTATTGGTTATTCTTCAACTAAAAAAGGATACAAGTGTTACTCACCTCAGAACAAGAAAGTCTATATATCTTATGATGTTACCTTTCATGAGAATATACCATTCTTTGACCCCCAACAACATAAGAGAACCCTTAGCCACATCACCTCATGAAAATCACAGCTCAACCTCACAAGCTGATTCTCTAAGCCTCATTGACACTATCCCAGACCCTCACATTGACCAAATTGACACTATCCCAGACCCTCACATTGACCACCTGCCTCAAGAGAACCACACAGTTCAGCATCACCATGAAGCATCTCCAACTCAATCCTCAAATAGTCAAGATGAATCAGATCAAGGTAACATAAGTCCTAACTCATCTATACTTAGTACAACTGATAGTGCAACTGACTTGGAACTCCCTATTGCCCTAAGAAAGCCAACTCGTGCCTGTGGCCCTTACCGTATTCAAGACTTCGTCTACTATGGAAACCTCTCCACTAGTTACAGGGCATTTGTGACTCAAGTGGATCAGGTTACTATCCCAACCACAATTCAAGAGGCCATGAAGACTCCGGAATGGAGACAAGCAGCGAGAGATGAGATATTGGCACTTGAAAAGAACAAGACTTGAAGCATCACTGCACTGCCTGAATGGAAGAAGACAGTTGGTTGTAGATGGCTATTTACAGTTAAGTACAAGTCTGACGGATCAATCGAGAGGTACAAAGCGAGACTCGTCGCCAAAGGGTATACACAAGCTTATGGGATAGATTACCAAGAGACCTTTGCACCAGTGGCCAAGCTGAATACAATCCGAGTATTGATGTCAATCGCTTCTAGTTTGGACTGGCCATTGTTCCAACTAGATGTGAAAAATGCATTTCTCAATGGTACGCTCGAGGAAGAAGTGTATATGGACTTGCCCCCGGGGTTTGAAGATGAGAAAGCAAAGGCTAAAGACCAAGTATGTCATCTCCACAAGTCCCTGAGCCTGGTTTGGTCGCTTCACTCGAGTACTCAAAAGTTGCCACTACACGCAAAGCCATGCAGATCACACCTTGTTCACCAAGCATTCAGCTCAGGGAAAATGTACCATCCTCAGTGTCTATGTGGATGATATAATCCTCACAGGTGATGATGAAGAAGAGATCATGAAGCTCAAAGCAGTATTAGCAGCCGAGTTCGAGGTTAAAGATCTTGGGGAGCTCAGATACTTCTTAGGAATGGAAGTGGCAAGGTCGAAGATATGAATCACTGTATCACAAAGAAAGTATACCCTAGACCTGCTCACGGAGACAGGTATGCTCGGCAGTAAACCCTCAGATATACCCATGGATCCAACAGTAAAGATGGACAATAGGAGTACTGAGAAGGGAGTCGACAAAGGTCAATACCAGAGGCTAGTTGGAAAGCTTATTTATCTGACTCACACTAGGCCAGATATAAGTTTTTCAGTCAGCATGGCAAGTCGATTTATGAATGATCCATCTGAGGTTCACTTAGAAGCTGTAATGAAGATCCTCAGATACCTCAAGTCTTCGCCGGGAAAAAAGGGTTTGTTGTTTAAGAAACAAAGCTGCCGTGATGTGCAAGTCTTCACTGACGCAGACTGGGCTGGATCCAAGACAGACTTAAGATCAACCTTAGGAATGTGTTCGTTTGTCTGGGGAAACTTAGTCACATGGCGCAGTAAGAAGCAATCTGTGGTCTCAAGGAGCAGTGCCGAGTCAGAGCTAAGGTCTCTAGCTCATGGCGTGTGTGAAGGCATCTGGTTGAAGAAACTCCTCGAAGATTTGAAGGTGCAAGTTGATGGTCCAGTGAAGATGCAATGCGATAACAAGTCAGCTATAAGTATCTCAAAAGATCCTGTTCAACATGACAGGACAAAGCATGTAGAGATCGACATGCATTTCTTGAGCGAGAAGATTGAAGAAAATGTCATCTCCATGAATTATGTCACTTCTCAGAACCAAGCTGCAGATATCCTCACCAAGCCACTACCAAGACAACCCTTCAGTGAGAACTGTTCCAAGCTTGCCTTGATCGACATCTATCACCAAGCTTGAGGGGGAGTATAGAACTGTACGGGCTGGAGTGAGCTGGAGCGAGCTGAAGCGAGCTGGAGCGTAGCTGAGGAGTTGAGCGATCTCCGAACTGCGAGCTGAGCGAGCTGGAGCAAAGCTCGCTGAGGAGTTGTGCGATCTGCGAGTTGAGCGATCTCCGAACTGCGAGCTGCGAGCCTTGTTTCGTTTTATTAATACTGTTCCTTTATTTTCTGCTATTAGTTAGCCTGGTAATTAAGTTACCGAGTCTTTAGGCATGTTTAGCTCCGAATATCTTGGCTGTTAAGATATCGGAATAATAGGCTATGATTATGGTATTTAAGTTTTATTATTCGTCATTTCCCTGTATAAAAAGACTCATTTGAGTATCTGAAAATATATCGAGAATTCTCTTAATCTTTTTCCAGAATTCTACATATATATATATATATATATATATATATATATATATATATATATGTGTGTGTGTGTGTGTGTGTGTAATACTTATTACTAAAAATCAATCAACGGAGAATTGCCCAGCAGAAACATTAGAAATTGAAAGGTTTGGATCGCTAAAACCTTTAAAAAAAATGGTCGAAATCAATTGAAATAAAATCTTTGAATACAACTTAAGGAGATCAACTAGACTGACTAATTTGTTGAATGTGAATGTCGGTTAATGCAAATAGTGCATAACATTTAATTGATTAAATATTCATGCATATATCAACTTTACCAATTTTCCTTCTCCTGAGAGGAAGCTTATCATTAGTCAAATGATGGTCACGTCCTCACATCAGGATAATATATTTAAATAAATGAATGGAAATGCAAATTACCTTTCTAAAGAAGTTCCTTTATTTTGAAAAGTTCCAAATAGGAAATAAAAAATAAATAAATAAAAAAACTCAAACGCAGTTGATCATGGAAGATAGTCAAAATATGACCGTAAAAAGGCGTTTTTCTAAAATTGATTGGGAGTTCAAAAAATCATATCCTAATTAAAAGTACTCCGAGTGATATATATATATATATATATATATATATATATATATATATATATATGTATGTACATACACACATATATATTCAGGGTTGCTCAGGCGTATTATAATTTATAAGACAGTGTTTACTGTTTGTTTTGTGATCTTATATACCTTTTGATTTGTTCAATCAGGCAATATTATTCGTATATTAAAGACAAAACATAATCATATCGACAATGGAAAAGAAAACGTAATGATAACAATAATAATATAAGTCAGCTTCAAAAACAAAATAGAATAAGTTAATTTATCAGTTTATTGAAGGACAACAAAATCTTATAAAATTTCACTTTGCAACAAAGAACACAAAGGAGGTTTGCGGCTCTATACTTCTTCCGGCTGTTGCGGCAGAGACATTAGCTGCTCGTCGTCTAGCCTTCGACTTTGAGAGAGGAGAACTAAGCGTGAATTTCAAGCTACTAAGCATAAATCAAGATAGGCGAAACGCATAGTAGGTTGATTTTTTTTTTTACGGTTTGGTTAGACGGGGACGATAGTCATTAGAGACAATGGCAATGCGAAATTATACAGTTCCGTTGATTTTCCAACGGCAGCAAAGTGAAAGTGACGATAAAGGCCGACGGGGGCAGATGCGATGCGGTCATCAAAAGTGATGCCTGGAAATTTCATGTCATCGGTGGTCACGTGTGACAAGAGTCGAGTCTCGGTCTCACTCGCTCCTTTGACAACAATGATATATCGGTGGCGATATCTCTATCTCTATGTATTTTTGGTTTTCTTTTTCTTTTTCAAGTTAATTTTGGTTTTAAATCTTTTTTCATTACGACTTATTTTGGTTTTGATTCAAGACAAATTAGCCACATTTCATTATCCTTGATTTGGTATCGTGTTAGGTTTTTGTCTATATTGGCTAAATAATCATATTTATTTATACTTGCAATGCCTACATAACATTAGTGGTTGTATATCATTCTATTAAATGAAATTCATTTGATTATATGAGTTGAAAATTATTGAGAGAGTCGTACCACATCGTAACATATGTGCATGATCATTACGAATATGTATGACTTGTATCTCGAGGACATGTGACAACTAACATGCTCGCATACTCAAAATTTGAGTTTTGAATTTAGTTATTTATTTTAATTTACAAATTACTTATATGCGAATGAAAAGTTATTTTACAACCCTTTATACATTGACCATGTCACGACCCGCGAGCGTCTGTTCGCCCACGAGCCGCGACTGGTCGGCTCGAATATCATGCAATCATATATAAATATCAAAGCAGATAAATAAATCAACGGACATAATAAAAGTAAATACTTATATTAAACATAAGGCGATAGGTAAACAAGGTAAAAGTGGTTATACAAAAATTCCAAGAAATTTTTCGTTTTTAGTTTTCAAACTTTGAGTCTTATAATGACTATTATATATACAAACTCTTGGCTTTACGTATATATACAAGAGATAGTTTAGGAGCGTAGATTAGAAAAGAGTTCGACAAAATACTATTTTATAGTAGTTTTGTTCTCGGGTGAGACCTCATTAGCCCATAGGTCGAGAGATACACACCGTGTTGGTGATTGTGCACCCATATAATCAAGCAGAATAATTAATTACGCTACTTAGCTAATTAATTAAGGTTATATAACAAGATCTAGATTTACTTTAATTAATATTAAGCGTGAGAGCAATATCAAGCATCCGAATTAAACAGAAGAGTCATTAGAAAAACTTACGGGCTTCTCCTTAGCTACAGAAACTTTAATCGAATTCTTTAAGATCCC
Source organism: Urtica dioica subsp. dioica (assembly GCF_054948205.1). NCBI lineage: Eukaryota > Viridiplantae > Streptophyta > Magnoliopsida > Rosales > Urticaceae > Urtica > Urtica dioica. Next base: position 6,634,081 of record NC_142765.1, on the reverse strand, counting down.
GTTATGAGCTCCAATAACTCGATCTTCTAGCTTTAATTCCCACAATTAGATCTCCGGGAATGGCTTTATTACTCTCATCGTATGGCACTCTTAAGATGACACTATAGTCTTTCGAACCGTAATCTCCAAGACGAATAAGAGGAAAGTGTGGGCACACTCTGAATCTCACTACGACTCTGATTTATGACTTCATATCGTACCGTGTTTTGGGAATGAAATCACGGAATTCCGAGGGAGATGGAGAGAGAGAGAGAATTTCGTCCGCACCAGGTGTGATGGGAGAAATTTTGCTTCAACAATTGTGTGTTTTTTGCTTTCTCTTAGACCCCTATTTATAGTGGTAGAAATGAGATATTCTAGGAATCTCCTAGATATATTTTATTCTCCTTTATTATTTCATATTTTGTAGTTAAGCATGAATCGTTGGATCTTGACTACAAATCATACTTTTTCTCTCATACATCAGATCACAATCTAGAATATTTATTTCCTTATTTTTCTCATATATTTAAGGAATCTAGATATTTGAGAATAATGAGGACAATATCTTATTTTCTTATTTAATGGAGATATCTCTACATTATTATTCTCATAGATATTAGGAAATTAATTATTAGAGAGAATAAATGACAATATCTTATTTCCTTATTTTAATGGAGAAATTATATCTACCATTATTATTCTCTATCTTATTTAATTAGTTACTTGATTTATTTTCCACAGATCTAGCAACTAATTAAAGAGAGAATATTGAGTATTATCTACCCAAAGTAGGCGCCCATTATTGCTAGTACTGTGCCAAGGAATTTTGAATTTTACAGAGTCCATAAGGGCCAACTTAAAATTCAATTAATTATTTACTTGATCCAACAATAAAAAATTAAGTCCGCAATAAATATTTAATTTGGCAAATAGACAAATTTCTAAATGAATGCTGCTAAACAATTTACAGCTGTGAGATTGTAATAATAATATTCATTATTACCAGATAGTTCTTATCCATCTTTATCATACCCGAATCAGGGGCTATGGACCTAGTAATAGAAGCTTAACTAATCCGATAAAAAAGACGAAATAGTCATTTCTCTTTTTCCATCGATTCGTTTAATCTTGGTCAAATACTCCACTATGTAAGCCAAGACTGAACTCTCCTTTATACTAGAATTATATTTACTCATCGTGACGAGTATCCATTGATATAGTCAGTTCGTGATCAAGATCTTCCAATTTCAATCTGTATCGAGAAAAGGTCAATTATTCTGTTATACCTTTCTTGATACTTATATTCCCTAAGCACTGTTGCTTCTCCAGCGAAAGATTCTTTCGAACGTTACTTACTTCGGAAGTGTCGCAATCTATCGGTTATGGAATCAACCCTTAGATGATTGAACATTTACCTTTTTTCAAGAAGGCTGGATTCCGTATCTGTGAATCATTTTCCGCTCAGATCATATTTCGAATTCCCAAGACATAAGTTTAATCAGCGTCTCAGTAGCCTTTAACGAAATGAGTCAAAGAACCAGGCGATATGAACTGGAAGTCCATGATCCCTTCATGATTTAGATCAAGTCTCATTGTGACCATCATAGCGATCTCGGCTAGTGTATCGTAACGGTACTTAAACGACACATCTACAACCAAAGTCTGTCCATGTTGTACATTTACCACAAGTGCAGAATGCTCTCACTAAATGATCAACCTTCACTTGTGTTCTACATATATGATTTTAGATTCAACTATCCAGGCATGATTCAATCATCCACCACGTTTTAGTTCACCGCACGAACTCGGATGCCTAGGATGCGATTCAGTTTAATACGAAGACGACGGATTGATGAATGTTTGATAAATCTTTTATAAGAAATAACTGCTTTCAATTCAAATAGATAATAAATGTCGAACTTTATTTTATTAATAATTTCAGCGAGAATTTACAAATAAAATCTTCTTGTGGGCAAGAATTCCTAACAGTCCGGTCTCGGTCTTTGATTTCTTCACTTACATAGTCATCTTGCCCTTATCTACATCACAAAGCGTCATAAAGCTATGAGTTGATTGACTTAGTAAGCATGAGTCTAACATAGAAAAGAAAAACAATCTAATGACATGTGACGTGCAAACAAACATATAAGAATGCATGATGCATATCTAACTAGTTCTAGAGCACGATTAATGTGTGCACACTCTAACTAGTACTTGTCGTCCGCAAGGTTAACCTTCGGAACGACAAGAGACTAGTATTAGACTTCGAGCAACAGTCCTTCAGCGGCCTAAGTGTTTTAACGCTTATCTGGGACTCACTAGTGGTACCGTCTTCATTGTGACATCGACACATGCTGTTCTCTTGCGGCAATGAGCTCGCAATTTACGACCTTCACCCATTGTTGCACGGCGCGTTCAAGGCTCCCGATTGAGTTTCCAGCCTTCACCCATTGCGAACGGGTTGCTCGTGGCTACGACTTGAGTACTCATCGCCATTCGGATCGGTATGATCCTCGATACAAGTCAATGACTTGAAGGTACCACTGATAATGGTTTCATTAAAATTTGCGTATTCTGCAGCACAAAGAGTAAACACCTATGCTACTTACAAGAAAGCATCTCCGGATAAACCCCCATAAGAATTATCATTTCCATTTTACGCTCGTTAAGTATTTTAAGTTGAAGATTCGAGATGTGACTCCCAGTACTTCTATCCTATATTCGAATTCGAGAGTCCATTTATGCTTCCTGAGATTACATGACATGTCCTGGAGTACGCCGAGAGAGTTAGGATTCGTAGCTGAGATTCCGTTAGTTATTTGATTCAAGAATGTTAACGAGTTTGGGGTACATTGTCGGGATTTTTCGCAAGTCGGTTCGATGTTCGAGTATTTAATTTATTAATTTCGGGTCTTTCAGAAATTAAACCTTATTTAAGACCTGTACACTACTACAAATTCACATTTCTAGTGCGGAAGGGTATTAGGTGCGACATGTCGCACCTAAATGTCGCACCTAAGCACATATTAGGTGCGACATGTCGCACTAGATACTCCTCCAGATGACTAAAAATTTCGCTAATGTTTAGTGATATTCGGTGCGACAGTGTCGTACCTAATACTTTTAGGTGCGACTTTGTCGCACCCAATACTTTTAGGTGTGACAACTGTCGCACCTAATGGTTTTAAAATTCAAAACGGTCAGAAAAATCCCCCCGAAAATTTTTGGCTGTGTGATTTCATATTCGGTGCGACATTGGGTGCGACATGTCGCACCAAATAGGAGTATTAGGTGCGACAATGTCGCACCCAATAGTTTTAGGATATTATGAAGCCCCGAACCCCCTTCTTCCTCGCCCGAGCTTCTAAATCTGTCTGTATCTCTCTCTCTCTCTCTCTCTCTCTCAATCTCACTATCTCTCTCTCCGACCCATCTCCGGCCCCTCGGCCCATCTCCGGTGACCACCACGTCCTCTTCGCACCGCCCCAGTACGCCTCTCTCTCTGTCTTACCTCTCTCTCCATCTCATCCTTTTCCTCTCCGACCAGGTCGCCCCGCCCTGCCGCCCGCAACCAACCCCGCCCCGCCACCGTGACCAGCCTCTCCCTTTTCGCCCCATCGCCCCGCGACCAGCCCCGCTACCCCGCCGCCCCGCGACCAGCCATGCTGCCCCGCCCGCCCCGTGACTAGCCCCGCTGCCCCGACTCTTTCAAATATTAACGACTCAAGTTTTCATCTCAAATTCCTTATGAAACGGATCCTAACCATTCATTTTTACCTCTCAATTTCCTAACAATTCACTCTACAAAATGAATTCTAACGATTCATTTGATCTCTCAACTTCCCATCTCATTCGGTAGAATGTCAAATCCAAGTAGAGATTGGATTACCGAGAACAATCGGTTGAGTTTGCAGTATAAAACAGGGGTTAACGAGTTTATCCACCTTGCAAGCAGAGTCCCGAACGAAAATGATCAATATCATTGTCCTTTTAAGTCTTGCAATAACGTGAGATGGCAGGACATCGGGGTCGTAAAGAATCACCTTTTGAACAAGGGGTTTACCCCGGGATACACCAAATGTTATCATCACGGCGAACGTCATGTGCTTACCCAAGTAGAAGATGCCAGCGAAACTAACCAGAGAGGAGTCGGTGGATTGCACGATGCTCTCCATGATATAATGGATCACGAGGACTTCAACGACTTTGCGGATCCGACTCCGAGTGAAGTGTTGGAATTGATCTAGGGTTAAGAAAAGATTTAACGCTTCGAGCAAGCAGCAGAATTTAAAAATTTTCTTTAAAAACAAGTAAAACGTTTTTACTAACCTAGACAAAGAACAAGTACATATAAATTAAAACTATAAATGAGCATTATATGTTTACTAATCTTTGAGAAGCTTGAACGTTGAGAAGCCTTAGGAAGGTTGAAACGTTCGTCTCCCATCGCAGCACGTCTCTCTTCTTTCCTCGGGAACTCAAGCAACCACGAAAGTTTCTATCACAATAATCACTCGAGAAAGAAAGGAATTAGTGTGTGGGCACTTTTAAACACGACGACTCAAGAACAAGTCTCAAAGTCGAAGAGCTAAAACACTAGGTCAAATGTGCACCTAGGTGCCAAAACAAAAATGAAAGAAAACTTGGAGAGAGAGAGAGAGAGAGAGAGAGAGAGAAAGAGAAAAAAGAGATGGGCGGCCAAGCTAGAGAGAGAAGCTCTCAATCTCTAAAACTTTGGAATGAATAAAATGAGAGGAATGAGGGCTCTATTTATAGGAGAGAGATGACCTTCATAAAGGTAGTTTCCTCTTCTATAGAGTATCACATATTCATGAGCAAATATTCCTTATTTCCTTCTCTCATTTGGACGTGCAAGGTAAGCCTTCTAGAAGCAAAATAGTTTCCTCTTTTGCTTGCCTTCTCCTTGCCTTGGCCGTGTGATCTGTTTCCTCATAGAAGAAATTTGTTTCCTCTTTTTCTTTTGACAAGTATCTTTATACTTCAAGGCAAAAATTAATCTCTTTCACACTATGACATGCAGGTCTCCCCTTTTTCTCTTATTTGGACGGCCAAGACACCTTCTAGAAGGTGTTTCTAGATTTTTCTTCATTTGTTCATGACAACATAAGAAAGGCCCATTCAGAATTTTCAAGTAAAATTCCATGATATGAAATTAATCCTCAAGGCCCAAAATCTTATCATGGCCGAGTGTTAATATGTCATCATATGACAATGTCAAAAAAATTATTGACATTCATTTCATCCTATGTCCAAAACGACAAAAATACCATTTAGACAATTTTCGTGAAACTTGTCTCGTTCTTGTTTTGCCTTAGCTTCTAGTTTAACTATTCCTACTCGATATGATTTGTGACAGTGACCTCATGGATCCAAATGAACAAAGCTTGTGCTAAAATGCTCGGACTCAAAAGTTCACAAATCTTTTCCAAGTTTAGTTTAATGTCAACTGACTCCACTAAAGAGTTGACACTGAGAATCTCTAGGTTCAAATGAATTTATTTTCTACTCAAGAATTCAACTAAATTGTGATGAGTGGATCCATTGAATATTATCTATGTTTACCCTTCATTAATATCATCAGCTAGTCGGGATTTACAAAATTACCATTTTACCCTTCTAGCTGTTATTTCCTCAACTCATTTGTCGTTTGTGAATAAGTTAGAAATAATGTATTGACGAGGAGCTAACAAGTCACATTGTTTCATCCAAAAGAGTCACGACTCAATTTGGACACTGGCCAGTTCACTTATTCACATTCCAAGGAACAAAGCATGATGTGATATACATTGCATTTCAGCAATCTTGTACATGAATTCCATATCTATGAGATCTTCACAAAGTTACTCATGACATCTTCATAACTTAGTACTTCATCAATAGGTCCTGTTAAGAATCACATAGTGAATCCGAACTCTGACTTTCTCAAATGAGAATACGTAAGCTATGAAATGACATGTCTCATTTCAGGATTGAGGTAAGCATGATGCAATTCATACGTAGTGACCTCGAGACATAAAAGGTTAAATGGTTTATTCTTATCTTGTCTCTACAAGTGCACTGGTCAATTCAGTACATTCGGAAGATACCTAGAAGAGCTATAGAGTCTCCAACTCTCAATGTCTCATAACCGGACATCATAGATTCTCCTAACAATAGTACTGAGATCAATAGTCATTTGATCCTTAGATTGCGAATATATTTTTTTAAGCAAACCATGAAGAGTTCGTTCATGCAAATCTACATTTGTCTCTTCATATGTTGTTAGGTTTGTTTATGGACTAAAGACTAAGGTTTTATCATAAAGCTTCAGACAAGGAAGGATGAATGAACATTTCAAATTTTATTAATAAATAATCAATTACAAGCAAGAGTCTTCGTAAGACTATATTACATCAAATGTGCATAAATAGAGATTACGACTCTTCTTGTGGGCACCATTGACAACATGAAGTGCGTGCAAGGAGCAAGTGGAAGACTTATTCGTCGAGTTGGAAGCGGAATTGTACCCTGGATGCAAAGAGTTTTCGTCTTTGTCGTTCATGGTTTCGTTGATGCTCATCAAAGTCACGAACCATTGGACGAACAAGTCATTTACAGAATTTTTACAGCTCTTTAGGAAGTCTCATTCAATTGGTAATCGAATTCCGAAAAAACACTACGAGGCCAAGGCAAAGTTGAAGCGTTTCGGCATGGGATACGATATGATCGACGCGTGCATCAACAATTGTGTGTTATTTTGAAAAGATCTCGAGAAAGCTGTAGTGTGCCCAATATGCAATGAGAGCAGATGGAAGCCAATCGGGAAGAATGTATCACAAAAGATATGGCGATACTTTCCCTTGAAAGATCGATTGAAGCAATTGTACGCTTCTTGACATACGTCGCTTGAGATGCAGTGACATGAACAAGATTGCATCAAGGAAGAAGACGTATTGCGACATCCTACGGATGGTTCGACGTGGAAGAATCTAGACAAGAGATACCCAAATTTTGCTGCAGAGCCTCGTAACGTACGTCTGGGAGTAGCTTCTGATGGGTTCAACCCATTTGGGGAAATAAGTCTAGCGTACAGTATGTGGCCCATGGTACTAATTGCGTACAACTTGCCACCTTGGTTGTGCATGAAAAAGGAGTACTTGATGTTGACGCTTCTGATACCTTGACCGAGTTTTTGGGAATTAAACCCCTATATATAATCATGCGGAATAATTAACTATGATATCTTAAGCTAATAAGATTGATTATATTTAAAACAAGATCTAGTTTTACGAGTTTGTACTATAAAGTTGGAGAAGCAATCAAGCAACCGATAAGAATAAAGGTTCGAGGAGACTTACGGGTTGAGCTCACGAACCGAATTCTTCAAGCCTTGTCAGATCCGTCTTCGTTCTTGAACGTTCATCGATGAAGAGAACTTCCAGATCAGCTTCGAGTCGTCGATGATGACACCGCAGTCTTCCGAAACATAATCTCCGAGACAAATAGGACAAGTGAGAGGACTTCCCACTTGTCATAATCCTCTTTTAGGTTTCTAGAGGCATTAGGACCAGGAAGCGGAGGTCTGTCTTCAGTGAGGATAAAGCGAATTCTTTCACTCACCAGCACAATGTTCAGGTTTGACTTTCACTTAGGGAAGTTTTCACTAGTAAGTACGTCTTTTGATAACAAGGCCATAATAGGGTTTGACATGATTACTGAATATATAAAAGAACTTCTATTAGCAATATGAAAAGAAACAACTATCTAACAAGTTTAGGAAATAAAAACATAATGCAAACAAGCACGGGATAAAACACCAAGACAAAAGAACCCAGTTTTTATATTCCAAGGTAATCCACTAATAGCCAAAGTCCGTCCCACTATGGTGGCGTAACGAAGTGCACCTAGTGAAAATGAGTACCATCTCAGATTAATGAGCAATCATGGTTCATGTACATTCATAACTATGCTCACTAACTACCCAGTTTTATAGGAATCATTGGCCACATGAACAACCAAAGGTTGGTTCATGCTTGAGTCGACCCAACATTTCGATGAAAGAAGCCTAGCCTAAACGCACTGACTTAGGTAGTACACGCCGGATTCGACCCTCCCACCTATCGTCAGAGACACAACCTTGATATTGGAATCAAGAAAAGCATGTCCTTAGGAGCAGATCACCATGTCTTAAATAAGACCGCCGATCAAGCAGGGATCCATCATCATCACGGTGTTGTGCCAATGTTGGAGGCCTAAGACTCAATATACTCTTAGTATTTTAATTTTCTCAGCATTAACATTAATCTAGGTGATCCACTCGAGTTTACTAAATCATATTAAAAACTCAAGAGTGTTTCTCAACTACCCTTAAAAACAATTAAGTTTCGATATAGTTTAGTAATTAGGTTTTCGTGACAACTAGTCTTGATTAACCTAATAGCATCCCTTCTCGGATGAGCTTCCAGTAGGGAGGGAAGTTTTAATAACCTCCCCTCTTAGCCTCTTATCGGATTGGTGATAAAGCTCTCCGATCCGTTCAACTCATTCATTAAAACTATCCTAATCCGTTTAGATATTTTAATATGAATGAAAACCCATAAGCAAGAAACCCACAATACAATATCCAAGCATAGCAAGCATATATGGCAAAGCAATTAAATAAACAAGCAAGTATGGTTTGTTTCGGTTTTGATCGTTTCCTATTTGATCCTATAAAGAAATTGAGATGAGCCCAATCATATTGGCCCATGGATTCTTATTGGGCCCATGAACAATGTCCCATAAAAAATAAATCAATTATCCAAATTATTTTTTTTTCATTTAAAATAAATTTCATTAGGGCCCATAACTATGTCCCTTAGAAAAATAAATCAATATCCAAATTATTTATTTTTCATGTTTAAAATAAAATCATCGAGGCCTCAGCCCGCCATGGCTAAGGCTGCCCTCAAGGCAACAAGGCTAGCCGCGGGACACAGGTGCACGCGGAGCAGGAGGCCGCGGCCTCGGCAGACTGGGCGCGGCTCGGTTGGGCTGACGGCGGCGCTGGGTCGGCTGGAGCGGGGCCGCGCGTGCAGCTCCCCCGCTGTTCTGCTCGATCGTGTGGGAGATGCACTGCACGGTGGTGCAGCGGCTTCTTCGGTTGTTCGTGGTCAAGCGTCTCGTCGATCGTCGTGATCACGTCGGGATTTACAACAATATTTATTTTACAGGAAAATAAAATTACATAAAGCCTATACCCACCGTAATCGGGTGTACAATAATTTTTCTAATAAAGTGAGAATCAAATATTTCACGATCAAACCCGAAAACAATTTGCATAAATAATTATCGAATCGAATGAAAAACATAATCATATATAATTTCATTCAAACCATTAAATATTTAAAAGCACAAACGGATCAAACAAACAAGTAAAACGACTAGCTCTGATACCACTTGTTGGGAATTAAACCCATATATGTAATCATGCGGAAGATTTAATTACGCTATCTTAACCTAATTAATATTTATTATATTTAAAACAAGATCTAGTTTTACGAGTTTGTACTATAAACTTGGAGAAGCAATCAAGCACCAATAAGAGTAAAGAGGAGACTTACGGGTTGGGCTCATGAACTAAATCTTCAAGCTTTGACAAATCCGTCTTCAGTCTAATAAAAAAACTACTCCTTCGGTATGTCTCTGAATCTCTCGGATCTTCTTCATGTAGTCTTGATGACACCGTAGTCTTCCGAAACGTAATCTCAGAGACAAATAGGACATATGAGTGGGCAGCTTTCTCTATCTCACTACCATCTCGAATATCGTATTCAGATCGCACCGTGTTTATGGTAATGGAATCATAGAATTCTGAGGAGAGGGAAAGAGAAAATATTTCGGCCACCACAGAGAAGAGGTGGACGAAATTTCTAGAGTGATTAGGTTAAATTTTCTTTTCCCTTGAACCCCTATTTATAGCAGTGGAGTGGAGAGGTTTTAGGAAACCCTAGTCTCCAATTAAAGATCAACCGTTAGATCTTTATTAAATTCATACTTTCTCTCTCAACCCTTAGATCATAATCTAGGATATATTATTCCATAATATCTTCCTTTAAATAAGGAATCTATTTAAAAATGCAATATCTTATTCACTTTTAAATAGTGAAATAATATCAAATCTAATATTATCTCATAGATAATAGGAATTTAAATATAGAGATGATAAATGAAAATATCTTATTTCCTTTTAAATATTATTCTCTCTTTATTTAAATCATGAAAGAGAAAAATTGGGCGTTTTCCAAATATACCAACTATGGGTATTTCGAATTCCATGCGCCCATGAGCAAATGATTTCGTTTTTGGGCGTTTTCCCAATATAACCACTGTGGGTATGGACAAATTAATTGCTTCTTCATGGGCCAAGAAATTTCGAATTTTGCAATGCCCATAAGGCCAAATTCAAAATTCAATTAATTATTTACTTGATCCAACAACAAATAATTAATTCCACTATAAATAGTTAATTCGACAAATAAACAAATTTCCGAATGTATGTTGCTATTCATATTACAACATGTGAGATTATAATAAAAACATTATTATTAGAAAGTTCCTATTCGTCTTTATCGAAGCCGAACCGGGGACTATGGACCTAGTATTTGAAGCTTAACAAATCCGATCAAAAGACGAAAAAAGTCATTTCTCTTTTTCGATCGATTCGTCTAATCTTAGTCAATACTCCACCGTGTAAGCTAAGACTGAACTCTCCTTTAATACTAGAATTATATTTACTCATCGTGACGAGTATCCACTGATATAGTCAGTACGTGATCAAGATCCTCCAGGTTCAACTTGTATCGAGTAAAGGTCAATTGCTCTGTTATACCTTTCTCATACATATAAGCCCTAAGCATTGTTGCTTCCCCAGCGAAAGATTCTCTCGAACGTTACTTACTTCGAGAGTGTCGACAATGTATCGGTTCTGGAAACAACCCTTAGGTGAGAGAATATTTACCTTCTTTCAGGAAGGCTGGATTCCGTATCTGTGTCCCAAGTTCCCAAAACATCTGTTTATGCAACCTCAATTGGCCTTTAACGTGATGAATCAAAGAACTAAGTAACAAGACCTAGAAGTCCATGAACACTTCAAGATTTAGATTAAGTCTCACTGTGACCATCATAGTGACCTCGGCTAGTGTGTCGTAATGGTGCTTAAACGTCACATCTCAGGCAAGGTCTGTCCAGGTCGTACACTTACCAAAAGTGTAGAATGCTCCCACTAAGTGACCAGTCTTCAATTAGTGTTCCACATATATGATTTTAGATACAGCTTCACATGCGTGTATCAATCATCGACCATGTTTTAGTATACCGCCCGAACTTAGTTGCCCAACATGTAATCCAGTTTAATACGAAGGCGATGAGGATAATTGTTATTGATTCTATATACTAATATCATAATCAACCCACTAATCATAAATGCTACAGTGTTCTTCTTATCGAATTCAATAATCATTTATCTTCAGTGGGCAATATTCCTAACACGAGCTCACTTGGAAAAGACATGGACGTGTTCTTACAACCAGTAGTTGAAGAGCAGAAAGAACTGTGGGATACTGGGTTCCAAGTGCGAGATGGGGCGAATGATGAAGTGTTTCGATTGCATGCCGCGCTTCTATGGACGATAAACGACTTTCTGGCTCGATCGTATTTGTCAGGATAGAGTGGCCAAGAGTATCTTACGTGCCCCACGTGCAACCTTGGGACACCATCTGTGAAAGTAAAAAACAAGATCATCTACTATGACCATCGTCGATTCTTGCCTACGCCGCACCGATTGAGGAAAGACATTGATCACTATCCACGAGAAACGCCGTAAACCTATCAAGTTGACTGCGCAAGACATACTCTATAAGTTGGCTAGTGTTTATTGCACAACAACTAGCAAACATGCCGGTAAACGAAAACGTGCTGAGTGCGAATTGAATTGGACCAAAAAGAGCATCTTCTATGAGTTGTCTTACTGGTCAGAGTTGGAGTTGAAGCACAACATGGACGTCATGCATATAGAGAAGAACGTGTGCGAGAATCTTCTTGGGACGATGCTCAGCTTGGAAAAGATGAACTATGATACGGAGAAGTCGAGATTTGACTTGATGGACTTGAAAATCAAGTCTTCTCTACACTTGAGACAACAAAGGAATGAGTGGTACAAACCGCCAGCAGTGTACACGTTAACCCTTGAGCAGAGACATCGGTTTACCGAGTTCCTTCAATCTGTCAAATTCCCTGACGGGGTCGCTAGAAATTTGAAGAAAAATATGAATGCTGACGGGAAGCTCACAAGACTGTAACGTGATCTTGTAGAGGCTGTTGGCTTATGGTATTCGCTCTTTTGTGCCAAAACCGATACAGACGATCTCCGAGCTTTGCAACTTTTCAAGTTGATAAGTTCTAGAACCCTGAGAGTGGAAGATCTCGAAAAAGCGCAAGATTCCATTATTGAGATATTGTGTAAGCTTGAGATGATTTTTTCGCCAGCTTTTTTCACGATCATGGTTCACGTGGCAATTCATCTACTAGATGAAGCGTTGTGTGGCGGTCCGGTGCATATGCAATGGATGTACCCAGTTGAGAAATACCTTGGAATGTTAAAACAATTTGTCAGAAATAGAGCTAGGCCAGAAGACTCCATTGCAGAAGTACGTTGTAGAAGAGGCATTGCCATTTGTTGCAAGGTATTTCGAAGACAAGAAAACTGTCGATGAAGTTCAAGTGCGGGAACTTTATGTTCTGCGGTCCGAAAACTGTGTGCCTTACGGGATGATGAAGCCGATAGTTTTAGACGACGACCAGAAAGAGAAGGCGGAGTGGTACATTTATACCAATTGTCCATAAATCGATCCATATTTGATGTAAGTGAATCGTTCATTTAAATATGTACATTACCTAGCTCATTGATTTACATCTAATTACGTAATGTTAACAGTGAGCATTTAGAACTTATTCAAAATAACTCTGAAGCGGGAACTAAAGATTCTGATATCGAAGCAATGCATAGAAAAGAATTCAAAATTTGGTTTGCGAAAAAGGTAAAATAAAAGGATTCATTTGCTGAAAGCATACTAAAAATGCTAATGACATCATCTTCATTTGCTTTGTTTCGTATCTAGATTTATGACATGAAAGTTATTGGTTCCGACGTGTCCGAAGAGCTTTACGCATTGTCTGTCGGATCCTTGCAAATTGCTCATCACTATCCGAGCTGTTTTGTGAATGGCGTGAAGTTCATCACTGTCATCGTGATAACCAACAAATCACCCAGAACAACGGTGTATGTGTGCCCGTGAATGAGTTCAACTTTTACGATCGAATGGAAGACATCGTCGTGCTGAATTATAGACATAACTGTCGTATCGTACTATTCAAATGCATATGGTATGGTGACAAGTACAATTATGCAAGAGGTATACTGCACGTTGATAAGACCACCGGAGCAACGAGTTCGTATATCGCCAAAGAGTGGTTTACTGAAGAGTCGTATATACTCGCGACTCAAGCAAAACAAGTGTTTTACATCCAAGATCTCGTTAAGGGTCGCGAATGAGAAATCGTTCAGGAATGGAATCATCGAGGGATATGGGACATTCCCGAAGTTGACCAGACCATTTCAGCATCGATTCCGTTGACAATAGAATTGTCAAATATCGACCATCTTAATCATCGACACGAAACCTCTACGGTCGAGCTTGTTACTGTTGTTGACGATGATGAAGAAGTGGATGAAGAAGATGAGGCATGCACCATTTTTTAGGGAGACGATGTTGATGTCGATACTAACATTACATCGAGTGACGACGATGAATGACTAACACCATGTAATAACCACAATCGTCGAATACTAATTAAATAATAAATACTAACTACAATTCATTTTGCAGGATGTCGACTTCAGGTCGGGACCCATCAGGAGGAGATCGTGATCCCCCGCAGATGTCAAGGAAGAAGCGGGGACCAACGACTGGCCTCGTTTCCGCGAGAGCTGGTGTTGGGACTCCTGGAGCGAACATAGTTCGTTACGATCAGACACAGCAGGCGTTCTACCAAGACGTTAGGGAGCAAAATCTATTGATCGGGACGTTCCAAAACCGCATAGGAAACCTGATCAAGAGTACCATTCCAGTCGACCTCCCTGACTGGAATCACGTGCCTGCTCAGAGTGTAACGGCTCTTATGAGCTCGATTCATAACGAGTACCGCTTCGTTTATGCTCATCCTGACACTGGAGAGCTTGTGTCAGCAGATCCTATTCGCAACGAGATTGATATGGCTATCATTTGCGATGCGAAGAGGATGCGCCGTGGCCAAAAGTCAAGATTGTCGCATCTCTTCTTCAAGACGTTTTGTGAGAGTAAGGATCTCGCTAAAAACAAAACTCTCGAAGGCTATAACTAGGAAGCCTGGTTGAAGGCAATAGAGACGTTCGACTCGCCGAAGCATAAGGTATGAGTTGAACTTTTGAGGGTTATTTGAATTTCTTAATATTGAATTTAACGAATTTATGTCTCGCAGGCGAAGTCTCTCTGCAACCGGGAAAATTCGAAGAAGAAGAAGACGAAGGCGAGACAAGGTTCGCTTAGTTTTTTTGGTCATCGCTCGAGGATTGTAAGTCGCTTAATATTAAGATGCAATATATATGTGATTCATATTTTAATGTTGAAAAATTACAGCGAAATGAAGATGAGAGTATGGGCTCGGCTTCAGTGATATGGTCAGAAAAACACCATGACACTAAGGCTCCGTTTGGAACCCGGAAAATAAGAGAGAAAATGAAAATAATAGAGAAAATGAAAATATAAGAGAAAATAATAAAAAAAAGTCAAAATTCTAATTGTGTTTGAAAGTCATAGAAAATATGAGAGAAAATTGACGGGAAAGTAACGATGAGACTAGAGACGGAGCTAACTCAAGTCCAGGGTGGGCTCTAGCCCCCTCCGCCTCAATTTTTATTTATTTACATTTTTTGCTCATTTTTAAAAAATTTTACATTTTTACCCTAAAATATTTACACTTTTGACCCATTTTTTTTAAAAATTTCATTTTTACCATGAATTTTTTTTATTTATATTTTTTGCCCATTTTTAAAAAGTTTTACATTTTTACCCTAAAAAATTTACACTTTTGACCAATTTTTTAAAAAAATTTCATTTTTACCATGATTTTTTTAATTAGCCCCCCTACATTTTTTTATTTACATTTTTTGCCCATTTTTAAAAAATTTTACATTTTTACCCTAAAAAATTTACACTTTTGACCCATTTTTTTTTTAAATTTTCATTTTTACCATGATTTTTTTTAATTAACCACCCTTAAATTTTTTTATTTACATTTTTTGCCCATTTTAAAAAAGTTTTACATTTTTACCCTAGACAAATGTGATCCCCTCATAGACAAATGTGGAGAGATTCTCATTTTCCATTTGATTTTCGAAGGAAAATGAAATCCTCATTTTAGTTATACACTTTCCCTCGCATTTTCCATCATATTTTTTTCTACCATATTTTCCTCAATCGAAACAACCTAAGTAAAATATGAGGGATTTCCATTTTCCTTTCCCTCTTATTTTTCGGGTTCCAAACGGAGCCTAAGGGATTGTGGACGACGAACTTCGCGAAATCCCAAAGACATGGTTTATGGATCTATACTCTTCGCGAACGAATACGTTTCCTTTCATCGTTTAAGATACATATATATATATATATATATATATATTTTTTTTTTTTTTGAGGAAATATATATGTATATATTTTTTTTTTATTAATTTCATTTAACTTGCTATTTACATTTCATGTAAAATATAGGAAAAATGGTATGAAATAGCCAATTCAAACTATGACTTTTGAAAAATAGTCATAGTTTTATTAGGTATATCAAAATAGCCAATTGAGAGTACTACGACTTTTAATCCTGCCTCGATTAATTTTAAACCAGCCGTCATAAACCTTACATTCTGTCTTTATAGTTTGTTAGGATTAAATTTAATCCAACCTAGATTAATCTTACTTTGGTTAGTTTGTTTATAGTTGACAAACTATGGTTATTTTGCAAAAGCTTAAGTTCTATTTGGCTATATAGCCGCTTGACCCTAAAATATATTATTTGTTGAAGATTTGAAGTTTTGGGTTATTCAGAGAATTAATAAATGAGTTATTATTATTTTTTTAAACAAAGCAGGGAAAAGATGTATTTGTATTACTCTTTCCTTTCTAGTTTGCGAGCTAGGCTATTAAAGACAAGCCCAAATTGTGAGCTCATAAAAAGCTCAAAAACGGCCCAACGACCAGTTCGTTAGATAAAAACGTCTCGAACCTACACTGCTTTCTTTGCTTTCCTATCTACGGTTCAACATTTTGAGTCTCAAAGCTTCCTCTTTCGCCGGTATTTTTTTTTCTTCGATCGAATGTCTGTTTTTTTTTTTTTTTTTGTATATATATATATATATATATATATTTTTCACGAATCTCAATTTTATGTTTTGTCTACGTTGATATATTTATTTGCTTCTCCTTTTTTTTGTTTTTTGTTTTTTGTTTTTGTTTTGTTTTATGTGGCATATATATCTATGGTGTGAAATGATCTGCTTTGGTCTGGGAAGTATTTCCGCGTCCCCTTATTTTGAACAATTATCTATTCATTGTTAATAATGTTAATGTTTGGAACGTAAGCTTGTGGAATTTTGGTCTTAGAACCTAAGCAATTATACCTATCTTTTTTTTTTTTTTTTATTAAATTGTTTGATTTTTTATTTATGTTTTCATATGTTTTTGTTTGATCGTGGACATTTATGTGTTCATGAGCGATTTTTGTTAAGCGCTCTTTTATATTTTTCCTGCGATTTAACTCGATTCTATAAAACGGTCTTTTCTCCGGGATATCATCTGAATCTTGCGAGATTTCATAAAACTAAACAATATATACGTTTTTTTTAAACTTGGGTTTAAAACTTGGTCTGTACTCTGTAGATTGATATATATTTTTTTTTATTTTGAGCTATTTTTGTCAAAGCTTGAAGCTTTATCTTTTATATCTATAGACTATTTTATAATTTTCAAACTTATGTAATCTCATGTCCCACAGATTCGCTTCTTACTCATTACTATCCGCATCAGCATATGCCCGCCTCCGCGCGAGCAATCAGTCTCGGATATGATTCAATAACACATATTTGTAGCTTTATCAACAATAATTACAATATTTAGTACTGATGAGACAGAGCTGTAGAAAAACTTACTGACCCTTCACACGGTATTTCCTCCAACAATAACTGCATCACTCTGAGCCCGTAACTCAAAAACTCAAAAATCTCGATTCTTTGCTGCTTATCCAGGCCGAGTGTCCTCTGATAGCTATTTTTCATGTTTTCCACAAGAATAAATAATGACAACATAGGCTAGTGAAGATTTTTAGATGAGATTTCATTAGATTGAAGAGAAAGCTCACCGTGGACAGTCATTGGGTACTTGAGAGAACAGAGAGCACATCAGATCGCATTATTATCTCAAAGCTTGAAGTTTCGGCTTAGATCACAATGACTCTCGACGGTGAGACTCCTCTTCAATCTACTGCAATATCATCTAATAATCTTCAATAGACAATATCATCTAATAAGTCATCATTTCTTCCTGGGGCGAACAGGAAAAATAGCACCTAGCAGCAGAAACGCAGCTTAAATAAGCTTCAAAGAATCGAGAAGTTGAGTTTTTTGAGTTACGCGGTCAGAGTGATGTGGTTGTAGTCGGAGAAAATCCCGTGTGATGGGTTAGCGCAAAGGGTCAGTATGTTTTTCTACAATTTTGTCTTGTCATTATTATATTTTGATAAAGCTAATAAGATATGTGAACTAGATCCGAGTTTGACAGCGCGGATAGTGATGAGTCAGAGTCTCAATCTTCCCGATGAAGCAAATCTGTGGGACGTGATCGATTACATAAGTTTGAAAATTATTTAATATGTAGATCAATTTGAATTATAGATGTGACGCACTCTTACAAACAAAATAACGTATAAGAGATTAGGAATGTCAATTCACATGTGTTTATTTATTGTTCATCAGAAAAGTAAACAAACAAAAAGGAAACACTTCTTCAATGGCTGTCACATTCTATGAGCTCACTTCTGCCGCTGGCCTGAAGAAACTCGACGATTACCTTTTGTCCCGCAGTTACATCACCGGGTTTGTGTTTTAATTAAGCTTCGCTTCTAATATAATATATATATATATATATATATATATATATATATATAACACGTTATTCATTCACGGTGTTAACCTAAACGTACCCTTATTTTTTTATCCGTACAGATACCAAGCATCCAAGGATGACATCACTGTGCACGCTGCTCTCGCCGGAGCTCCCTCCGCTGAGTACGTGAATGTGTCTCGCTGGTTCAACCACATCGAGGCGCTTCTGAGGATCTCGTAAGTTTGCTCACATCATTATACTCTATGGATATCCATGTATATAATATATATATATATATATATATATATATATATCTATATTATATGTTGCTAATTATGTGATATTTTGTGTTATTAGCGGTGTTGCCGGAGAAGGGAGCGGCGTCGTTGTCGAGGGTTGCGCTCCGATCGACGAGGAGGCTGTTGCTACTCCGCCCGCCGATGACTCTAAGGCAAGTCTTTGTTGTAATTTTCAGTTCATTAAGTCAATTTTCTTACCAATTGTATCATTTTTGTTAAAAATATTTATGGAATGATATATATCAGGTATGGAACTTAAAAACAAATATACCAACTTAAATAGGTTTTTAATGTTGTAAAAAGAAGACTAATTAGAATTACAATCTAACCATAAATCACTTAATAAAAAAGCACTTTCGATTAACATTCCATTTTCCTGAAACTTTTTGAAATTACAAGGAAGCTATTTAAGTGTGTGTAAATTTATTTTACTTCAAGTTGTTTGGGTCCTAGATTTCATTTTTTGAAAGGTTTAAGAATTTTCATGAAAGGTGCTAAACTGCTAAAAAGTCAGTAGTTTGATAAATGCCTAGCATAAGCGAGTATGTTTTTTTTTTGTTTCGGCTCAATTAAAATGTCTATTTAAAATGGCTGAATAATATTCTCTCCGATGACTTTTAGGCCGCGGTTGCTGATGAGGAAGATGACGACTCCGACGTTGATTTGTTCGGAGAAGAGACCGAGGAAGAGAAGAAGGCTGCCGAGGAACGTGCCGCCGCGGTCAAGGCTTCCGGCAAGAAGAAAGAGAGTAAGTTATATAAATGAATATTTTTTTTAAAAAAATTATTCTCTTTATTTCTTGTGTATTTGAATTAAATAAGTGTATTATTATAGGTGGAAAGTCATCGGTTCTGTTAGACGTGAAGCCATGGGACGACGAGACTGACATGAAGAAGCTCGAGGAGGCCGTGAGGAGCGTCGAGATGGAGGGTCTTCTTTGGGGAGCATGTTAGTTCATTCCTATCCAATTTTTATTTTTTATTTTTCTAAAAATAATTCATCACTATTATTATTTTGTTTTGTTGATTTGGATTAATTTTAATTTTAATTTTGATTTTGATTTTGATTTTGATTTTGATTTTACAGCCAAACTTGTGCCAGTCGGGTACGGAATCAAGAAATTGACGATCATGCTCACGATCGTGGATGACCTCGTCTCTGTCGACAACCTTATCGAAGAGCGTCTCACCGTTGAGCCAATTAACGAGTATGTCCAGAGCTGCGACATTGTTGCGTTTAACAAAATCTGTAAGTTTCGACTAATATATTCAAATTTTTATCTATTTTATTTTATTTTTGAAATTATACTAAGTTACTAACTGAGAACTCTTTTGTGTCCATTTTCAGGATTGCAGAGTTGAGGGGAGAGATTGAAATAAAACATCTGCATAGTCTTTTTTTACGTACTTAATTAAATTATTCCTATGGCATGGTTTAATTTCATTATGTATTTTATGATGGGTTTTCAGTTGAGTGTTGTGGTGTTTTTTTTGGGGACCTAATTAGTAATAAGAGAGAAGAGATCTAGGCTTCTTTGCAATATGAAATTAATTCCTTTTCAAATGGCTTAGCCTAGTGACACAATGATGGTATACAAAATTAAATATTTATAAAAGATCTTATTAATTTCATTCCCAATCAGCCTAGGCCCTAAACCAGTTGGTTGCATATTGATATTGATTAGCACACGCAAGACTCAAGAGTTTGAATATAAGAAAAATAAATAAAAAATCAACAACTCTTATAATGGGCCTGAACCAGAATTAGTCGAGGTTATTTTTGCCTGGCCCACGCTTTTTCATTAACGCTTTGGCCCAATTTTAATTAATTGGGCCTTAATTCTGGGTATGTAGGGTAATATCGTAACTCCACTCTAAAATACATAAAAAAAAACGACGATGAGTGAGAGACAGAGAGAGAAGGAGAGAGAGAAGCAAACTGGGTCCATTGACGGATCTTCTTGAAGCCAGAGAAGAACGAACGAAATAGAAGACAAGTTTTCCGTTTTCTAATTGTAAGGACGTTTCGTTTCGATGTATACCTTAGGATTTTTTTTAATATATATACCTTAGGGTTCAGCGAAATCGGTCCAGTGGGCGAATTTGATTTTAAGCATTCGTAATTAGGGTTTGGAATTTGTAGGTTTCAGCGAAATCGGAAGAGGCGTTTAGTCCAATCGGAGAATTTGATTATAAGCATTGGTAATTAGGTAGGAAGATTGGGGCTCGGAGAAATTCAACCAGAAAAAAAAAAGCCAAAAAAAAAAAGAGTAGGGTTTGGAGATTGGGGTTTTCAGTTGGTTCCTTAGTGTAACAGAAGAAAAAAAAAAGGAAAAAAAAAGAGAGGAGTGTGTGTGATGAAAGTGTGATAGAAAAGAATGTCGATGAACAACAACGCGGGGCAGGCGAAGAATGTGGTCGGTTTCCCGGCCCATTTCGTGACCCCAGGCGCGCCACCTCAGCTCATCCACCAGCAAGCGGGCCCGTCCCATTTCCCCGGCCACTTTCAGCTCTCCGAGCCCCAAGTCCAAGCCCTCGCTCAGTCCCAATACGCCACCGCCCAAGCCCAGGCCCAATTGGCTCAGGCCCAATTGGCTCAGGCCCAAATGGCGGCCCCGTCTCCGGCGAAGAGGGCCAACCCGAGGCCTCCGTCCCGGGCGCCGGGTTCCTCGAACGCCAACGCCGGATCGCCGTTCAAGACCATGGAGCTCGCTCCGGCGGCTCGCCGGAAAAAGCAGAAGCTTCCCGAGTCGGCAGAGAAAGTCATCCCGGAGAAGGTTGCCTCGCTCCTCCCCGAATCCGCTCTCTACACTCAGCTCCTCGAGTACGAGGCCCGAATCGATGCCGCTTTGGCCCGCAAGAAGATGGACATTCAGGTAAACAATTTATTTTTTTAATCGAGAAAAGGTTAGCATGTAAAAATTAGAGAATTTCCGATTTTTTGTAATTGGGCTTTTCGGCCCCCGTTAATACAAATGATTATAGTTTCAATTTTTTTTTTTTTTTTTAGAGAATTTCAGTTAGTTTTGGTTAGCCTAACTGAATTTTTTAACAGTTACTCGTTCCGATAAAGGTAAACCTGAAATTGATCTTTACATCTTGGAGTCCTTCAAGGCCTCTCCTGGGCTCTAGAAGAAACTGCTGAAGAGTTAATTTTGATTTTTGTTTAATTGAAACTAACCAAAAAGAATGAACTTTGGTCACTTTGTAAGCGAACATAGATTTAGTCTTAAATCGAAAATTTCGATAAAGGCTAAGCTAAAATTCATCTACACATCTAGGAGTCCTTCAAGGCCTCTCCGCGGATCCAGAGGACTCTGAGAATATACGTCTTCAACACATTCTCGAACCAGAGCGAGACGAGCGGCTCAGATCATCCGCCCACTTGGTCGCTCAGGATAATCGGACGGCTCTTGGAGGAGGACGGAAAAGACCCCACGATCAAGCCGGGCACGAAGTTCTCGTCTTTCTTCAAGAAGGTCACGATCTACCTCGACCAGAAGCTATACCCTGAAAACAACGTGATCGCGTGGGAGAGCTCTCGATCCCCGGCCCTCAACGATGGTTTCGAGGTGAAGAGGAAAGGGAACAAGGAATTCACCGCCGCGATTCGGCTCGAGATGAACTATTCCCCCGAGAAGTACAAGCTTTCGCAGCCCCTGAGCGAGGCTCTGGGCGGGATCGAGGCCGAGACTCGGGCGAGAGTCGCGGCCGCGATATGGCAGTACGTCAAGGCCAAGAGGCTTCAAGTCCCGGGAGATCCCACGAGCTTCTTCTGCGACCCGACTCTGAAGAGGGTCTTTGGTGAAGATCGGGTTAGGTTCGCTTCGGTCCCGCCGAGGCTGACTCAGCATCTCACTCCGCCTCAGCCGGTCCACATCGAGCACGTGGTCAAGCTCTCGGGGGATTCGCCGGCCGGGACGAGCTGCTACGACGTGCTCGTGGATTTGCCGCTCAGGCTCGAGAAGGAGATGAGGTCTTTCTTGGCCAACACCGAGGAGAACAAGAAGATTGATTCTTATGATGAGCTGATTTCGGCGTCGATAAAGAAGATTCACGAGCACCGGAGGAGAAGGGCTTTCTTCCTCGGGTTCAGCCAGTCTCCGGCGGAGTTCATCAACACGCTCGTCGCGTCGCAGAGCAAAGATCTGAAGCTCGTTGCCGGAGACTCTGCGCGTGACTCGGACAAGGAGAGGCGGTCCGATTTCTACAACCAACCTTGGTATGTTATATATATATATATATATATATATATGTATATATATTTTCTTAATGAATGTTTTCTATATTTCGTGTATGGGTGGCTTCTTAGCTCATTTAGTCCCTGAAGCGTCAAACAATTTTGGGTTTTAGGATATAACTTATAAGAACTTATTTAAAAATTTGTAAATATTGTATTCAATTATATAGGTGTAGAAAAATCAAGTTATGCTACAAAATCAACAGTTTTGACAATCATTTCGCTAAAAATATTTACTTTAGGAAATGTCTCTTGTATTCTAAGATTATGAACAACCAATTTAAATTTGTCAATATGTATTAAATTAGTTAGGCGTTGATTAATTAAGTTATGCTACAAAATCAATAGTTTGACGATAATTCGCTAAAATAAATTCTTAAGGGACAAAAAATGTCACTGGTATAGTATAGTTTAGACAAGCCTAAAAAGTTTCATGTTCCGACTCGGCTCTCTTCTCAAACTAATTCTTTTTTGCTTGAATTCACAGGGTCGATGATGCTGTGATTCGGTACCTGAACCGCAGGTCCACCGGAACTGATGCACCTTGAAGCATTTGAACAAAGTACGCTCTGAGCTCATTACAGCCTGGTTTAGTTTCCATGAATCCTTGCTCTATATAACACCCTGTTCTTTTCTTTTGGCAGTAATAGGAAAACTTGCAGATTTTTCTTTGGTTTCATACTTAGGCAGCAATTGTAGCTCGATTCGATTTTCGAAACGACGAGATATAACAAAAAAATGTACAATGTTTATTATTCTAGTGAAAAAAGCATTGCGAATCTGGAATAAAGCCGTGGATTTTTTCTTTATGCTTCAGAAGTTAGTCTTTTCTCTGTCATCGAAACCATTGATTGGTTTTTTTGCATTTGGAACTTAGTCTTCGTATGAGCGGTTGTGTGTAATAGTAACTAGACAGGTGGGCCTAAATATAACGTGAGCAAATAATTAAGCTCTTAATTTGGCAAATCATTGGCCTCACTGTGCTCACAGAGAGATCTTTGTTTAACCAAAAGCAGAAGCTCTCTGGACTCTAGTTTTGTGTCTCTACTCTAATTAGTCCACGTGGTTGGTACACTTTGTTTATATAAAACAATTTATTGAGGAAGAAACACATGTAGTTTATTTATTTATTACATCTTTGAAGATAGACACATTATCCTACTATACTAAAACGGAACCCCATATCACTGTAGACTCTACAGTAATCAGTCTCTTATATAAACTTTTTCACTAAAACGGAACACCATCTTTTTGCCATCATCTTAAACACAAAAAATGATGCCGTTTTCTCAGAAGCGCATATCTATTCACGCGTTTCGCACATCTGGTTGATTGTCGCTCTCTCTTTTTTAGCTTAAATTTGGTACAAGTTAGATTATGGATACATATTCTGTGTGCTTATATATATATATATATATGATAATTTACAAGAATCCCCCCCAAACTCTAGGTTGAATCACAAACCACCCCTTCAACTTCATTTTTCCACAAAAACTGCCATGAACTATTGTTTTGCTGCGGCGTTGCCCCTTCTATCAAATTTATTCTAACTCTGTTAAAATTTTGGTGACGTGGATATCAAATGTGATTTAAAACATGTTTAATTATCAAACTACCCTAAGTTGTTTATTATTATTATTATTATTATTAATGTGATTAAAAACATGTTTAATCATCAAATTACCCTAAGTTGTTATTATTATTATTATTATTTAAACATGAAATTGGGGGAAGTTATCTTCTTCTTCTCAGCTTTCTCTTCTACATCATCTCTTTTCTTATCTTCTTATGATTCCTCTCCTACATCTTCACTGGTTTTATCATCCTGTAGCTCTGTCCCAGTTTCCATGGCTACAATCCTTCAACCGACGGAGTACCTACTCACTGGAGCTTTCTAAAAATTAAGTTTTAGTTATCAAAATTAAAAAAATAAATTGCCTCCCTCTGCAATTCAACATAATCAGATTTTAGAGACATCTTTGAGTTCAAAAACGTGGGAATCAGAAACCCACCAGGTGTTCGACAAAACACCCCATAGAAAAAGAAAGAATGGGGAACTTCAGTGAGAACTTTAGAGAAAGAATGGGAATCGAAACATGGACCAGATCTAATTTTTATTTTATTTTATTTCTTAAATTAAGAATATTCAGGAAAACCCAGCCTTCAAAAATCCTCTTCCATTGCAAGGCTCGCATAATATCCCTGCCACGTCATCGTCCGTGGAATTCGCTGATCCCGGGTCAGTCAACGATCCAAACAGTTGTGCATTTTTTTTTTGGGATCTCTGTGAATAATAAAAACTTACCAGTCGTTGCTGAAATGGGAGAGCATTGAAGGGGCTTCGAAAGCCGCCATGTGATCGCCGAAGAAGCGAGCTGCGGAGAGGTTCGTGAGGGTGTGAAGAGTATTGGTGTTGTGGTGCTCATCAGAAGTTTTTAAATAATCAAAACTTCTCCCTCGTCGCGCTCCGAGCGAAGCCGCCAGCTTTCAAGCTCAGAGCCGTCCACGTCACCCGGCTCCGCTACACCGCGAACTCCTTCAACCTCACTCTCGTCGCCGAGGTCTCGATCCGAAACCCTAACTTCGGTCGGTTCCGGTACGAGGCGAACAACTCGGCGGCGGTGTTTTACGGCGGCGGAAAGGTCGGCGAGAGGAGACTCTCCGGTGGGAACGTGAAGGTGAGAGCGACGAAGACGGTGAACGTGACGATGGATCTCCGGTCGAGTCTGTTGCCGGAGGGGAAGAATTATCTGGAGAGGGATTTGGGGTAGGGGATGTTGAATCTCACGAGCTTTTCGAGGTTCAGTGGTAGTGTTCATATGATCGGGGCTTTCAAGACCCGGAAGACGACGAAGATGAGTTGTCAAATGACTTTGGTGCTCAAGACTAGGCAAATCAAGAATCTCAGATTTGCAATTAGTAATTTATCTAAATATTAAACAATTTATTATTATTATTACTATTATAATTTTGATATTTGGTCTTAGATGTGTTAGTTTACCATATTACCCTCTATTTATGCCGCACATGTTTATCACATGACTTAAAAATAGACGGAATGGTAAAAAGTTTGACGGAATGGGCATTTATGTAACAAAAGGAGAGTTCAGACACTGATTTTGTGGAAAATGAGAATTTAGGTGGTGAATTGTGATTCGACCGAGAGTTCAGGGGGAATTAATGTAAATTATCCATATATATATATATTTTAAACCGTTACATTGAGACTGAGCAATATGACTGCTAAAAATAAATAACCAAAAAGAAAGATGTAATAAAATAAAGAAAGGGTACAAAATAGGTCAAACGTTAAGTAATTAAATTGCAACTCTGGTACGTACGTACATTGCATAATATATGGATAGTGTTTAACTTCTTTTGCGATTGTAAATTTTTTTAGGTTCTAATAAGTAAATAGTCACATTTACAGTTTGACATTACTAAATAACAACGTTTCGTAAATCTTAGATAAATAACTACCTTCATATATTTTTATATGTAAATCTTAAATAAATTGTCAGTTCTATTTATTAGATCACATCATCTTTATGGTTAATTATTTAATATTTACGAAATATTGATTATATACTAATTTCAAACGTTTTAATTCACTATTTATTTAATTTTTTTGATTTTTTATGACTACATTTGTCTTTTCCTGTTCAAACGAAAATATATTCTTACCAAATTCAACTCCTACATCTTCTCTTGGGGCTTGTATACAAGTAAGTGAATATATAAAACTATATATCCAATAATTTCCAAATATGTTCACCACGTGGGCTATTAATTTTTGACTCGATATTTGAAAATTTGTTATTAACAACGGAGGAGTAAAATGTATTCTTGTTTTGTTGTACCGATTATATTTGGATTGTTATTGTATTATTAGTCGTTCCAAACTACCGAATTGAGCAGAGCAACTAGTCGTTGACAAAACACTGTGCTCTGTAAAGCAAACTCTGTATTTAAAAAAAAAGTTTTGGCATTAAGGCCAAATTAGATCATGTCGTTTTAAAATGGACCACGTGCCAAAAAAAGAAAAAAAATCAGATCTCAATTATTAGTTATATACGTACCGTATATCCCAAACTTATCTGATTCGATTTCTTGTCTGCCTTCTGATTCTGAAATCGTATATTATATTTTAAATTGAAGCACATACATCTATTTCCAATCCATACTGGAACACATCTCTAAATGTCTAACACTAATCTTGGAGAGCGTAAAGTAGTAATCATAACTTCACAAGCTCGTGCATAATTAATAATTAAATACTTGGTAAATTACGAGAATTTATGGAATTTATGTCCAAACGTAACCGAACCCAATAACGTGCTACGTACTTTGCATTCATGATTAATAAATCATAAAAAAACATATTTACTTTCTACTTATATTACATACCATTAAGGAGAAATAAACGGCAAAGGCTATAAGGTCATCCGTTATTTTATTTTGTCTAATTAATTTTGAGATAAATCCCATGCTACCTATATATAATCATAATAAGAATATTATTCAGGTCAGTGGCGGCGGACCCAGGTGTATATCTTTATTATTTCAGGCGATATATATATATATATATATATATATATGTATGTATTATTACATATTCAGGTGATATGCATCATGATTATTACGAATATATAATTATTACATATATTCAGGCAATATGCATCATGATATATATGATTATTATATATATTCAGGCAATATATATGATTAAGTGTAACATATAATATATAATAACAATAATAAAAAGAAAAATATAAGTTGTAAAGACAATACTACCCTTAGAATATCACAATTTAACATTACAATGTCCACCGTCTATTTCCTCCTCTTTACCAAAACCTTGAACCCACCAGCCATATGAGCCGTCAAAAGCGGTACAAAAACCGGCGGGTCCGACCCGACCGGCGTAATCTGGAACCTGGTTAGCACCGCCGCGACGACGTACTTCATCTGAGCAAATGCCATCTCCTTTCCCAAACAAACCCTGGGCCCCGCCTGGAAGACCGGGAACCTAAACGGGCTGACGTGCCGGAGGCCCGAATCCGGGCCCACAGCGGAGTCAAGAAACCACCTGTCGGGCCTAAACTCGAAGCAGTCTTTTCCCCACACACTCTCCATTCTCCCCATTCCGTAAGGGAAATATGTAACCCTATCGCCTGACTGTACAGCTGTCCCGTCTGGAAGCACGTCGTCCTTTGCCGCGTGCTTCGAGTCCCACGGCACCGGAGGGAACAGCCTCATCGACTCGCATAGACACGCCTTCACGAATCTCATGTCCTGTAATGCAGAGGCAGATCCAGAAATGTAAATTAAAACGCTTAATATGCAATAAAAGAATTTATAAATTTGTAAGATTAAAAAAGTTAAAACTAGAAAAAAATGTAGAAGAAATACTTTTTGAGGGGTTATAATGTAATAGAGAGAGAGAGAGAGGAAGTCAAATATAGCAATAATTTTTTGAAAATTTAAATTCAGGCTACCTTTAAACCCTCGTAGCTGATGATCGGCGTTCTTCTCGCTTCCTCCACCGCGGCAGATTCCGCCGCCGGATTCCGAGAGAGGAGCCAGAAGAGCCATGTCATCGCCGCTGATGTGGTGTCTCTTCCGGCCATGATGAAGCTGACCGCCATGTCTGTGGCCGCCACGTCATCGTGCCCCGCCGCCAGAAGCCTCGAAAGCAAGTCCTTCTGATCGGTTCCGCCGCCGAGATTCCTCTTCTCGGTGATGATCTCTCCGACCGTTCTCCGAATCAAACACACCTCGTCTCTCAGCTCCTTCTCCGAGCCGATCCCGAGCCACCGCTTCAGCTTCCACACCAGAAACACTGGGGCGGCGCCGCGGCGTGCCGAGATCGCCGCGGCTCCGTCGAAGGCCGCCACGAGCCGAGAGAGATCGACGCGACACGTGTCGATCCCGAGCGAGACTCGGCAGATGACGTCGAAGGCGAACCTCCTCAGAACCTCCTGCAAATCCAAAACCCTAGCTTCCTCGCAGGCCTTCTCCAACTCCGGGATGAGTTTTCCGGTCACCTCGGCTTCCAGAGCTCCGGCGACGATCTCCCTGAGAGACCGCGCCGTGAACTCGTGGCTCGCGAGCTTCCTCTGCGACGACCAGAGCTCGCCATCGGAGTTGAAGATTCCGCCGCCGAGGAGGTCGCCGAGAATATCCGTGAACGCCTTTCCCTTCGGAAAGTTTCCGAAGTTCGTCTTGAGAACATACTCCACGTTCGCCGGATTAGCCGTCACCACCGTCCTGCGAGCGCCGAGGCGGTGGATCACGACGGTCTGAGACGGTGACGTGGCAAGCATCTGGGTGTACCAGTCGAGAAGACGGTGGCGATTCTTGTTGAATGAGATAAGGCATTGTATTTTGGAGTGATAAGCGAAAGACAAGAACGCAAAGAAAACACAGATGATTAATATCATCATCACCATCGTTAGTTTCTGTATGAATGTGTGTGTGTTTATAATTGTATGAATGTGTTTTGGAGTGATTTGGAAGAGAAGAGAGAAAAGAGTGAGTGGGTATTTATAGAGAGCGTGGTTTATTCGTGTGGGTCGTTCTGGGGAGAATTACTGCGTGTTTAGGGCTTATCGGTGGCAATGAAAACGACAAGACGATATTGTTTGTGCGTTAGAGAGAGAAGAAAAGAAAGACACAGGTGTTGTATATTAGTCACGTGTCTGAAATACGTGAAGAAAGAGTGCTTGCATATCTTTAATTTGACTTCTTTTTTTCTTGTTGCAAAAATGTGCTCGTTGAATTTAGAAATATAATTCGTGTTTTTTTTTTTGGTATTAGAAAAAAAGAGACATAATTATTTTATATATTTATACTTAGTAACATTTACTCCAAAAACGATTATCGTATTATTTCATCGCAACGTGAGTTTAACTAATTGACGATTATGATTCTTTTCCTTCGTTGCAACTTCAATCTAGAAGCTATAGCTATTTACGATATCTTTTCCCTAAATATGGATACTATGCTTATCATCACCCGTTGCACAACTTTGTAGATTTATAAAAATAAACTTCTAAATAAAAATTCTGTAGTAAAAACACGCGGCGTCAACCGAAGTTCTTCTCCGGCGATATATCTGGCATTTTATTCCCAAACCCTATCGCTCGATGAAATTATTATTAATTTTTTATATTTAAACATAATAAAAACAATTTATTTATTTTTAGTATTACCAATATGATCAGATACTTACACGTGTCATCTTATCCACTTATAACGATTCAGGTACGTACGGTGATAAATTTTTTATAACATTGAGTATTTTCCCATAATATTAAAATATTGAGTGTATAACTGCAACAAATAAAATATTGAGTATTTCTGCCGCCAATAACTCATATTGCAAAAATAATATTAGTTACTAAAAAAAAAACAGTTTCGTGAACTAAATCGCTAACTAGCACGACATACATACTCTGCTTCGCATGTGAAAAATTGATGGTCGGGTGCTTTTTCGACTTATATGTTAAAATCGTGTCTCTAATGTATAACTTGAAGCCAATTTAATATTATTTGGTCAACTATATCTCCAATTATATATATATATATATATATTATATATATATATTATATATATATATATTAGTTATATATATTAGTTATTTATATATATATAATTAATATATTAGTTATATATATTAGTTATATATATATATATAACTTTATTTATATATTAGTTATAAATATAAATGAATTAATTAGTTATAAATGTAAATGAATTAATTAGTTATATTTACATAATTTATATTTATAGAATTATATGTAAATGTAAATGAATTAATTAGTTATATTTGTTATAAATTTTATAAATTATAAATGAATTAAGTAGTTATAAATGAGTTATATATTTGTTATAAATTTTATAAATATTTAAATTAGTTTTGTTTACACAAATATTTAAATTCGTTATAAATTTTAATATTAGGTATAAATATTAAAATTAGTTATAAATATTTATATTAGGTAAAATTATGTAAAAACATGTAAAAACAATTAGTTAGTTTATGTAAATTAAATGGAATTGTATTTAATTCTTGTTAGAAATGATTAAAAATGTGAAATTAATTAGTTGATATGGATTATGAATTTTAATATCGAACCACTGAGGTTGGATTTATTGTTAGTTTTAGGATGTTTCTATGCAAGTTTTAAAGTTAAAGGCTTGATGCTGGGTTGTTAAGTTTATAGGGGAGGTTCTGCCGAAATTTCGGTAGGATCGTGAAATTATAAAATAAAATCCGAAACTACTAAATTTTGAAATGTTCAATCTATAGGTAAAATGAGTTATCCAAATAGGAATTGGATAATTGAGGACCAACGTTTAAGCGTTGAGTTTGCGGCTGGCATGACAGAGTTCATGGCAATGGCCCGACAACACGTAAATGTCGAAGGACGAGTTAAGTGTCCATGCAAGAGGTGTAACAACGTGTTGATGCAAAAAATTCCTGATATAGAGAATCATCTCTTTATCAGAGGATTTAAGAGGAATTACACGAGGTGGAACTTTCACGGGGAGGAAGAAGATGGCGTAATGCAGTATCAGACGAATTACAGAGGAGGAGGCGGGATGTTTGATGCTGTACACGTTATCTTAGATCACAATGACGTAGACGGTGACGATGACAGTATTGACCCGAATGCAGAATACCAGAGTGGACAGTTCGATGGCCTTTTCAGCGACCTGAACACAGAATTATGGCCGGGTTGTACGGAGTATTCGTCACTCTCCTTTGTTGTCACGTTGATGCATTTGAAAGTGATGAACAAGTGGACGAATAAGTCGTTTGATCAGCTACGGAAAGTACTGAAAAAGTCTCATCCGATCGGCAACACGATTCCAGAGTCACACTATGAAGCAAAGGCGAAATTGCGTCGATTTGGTATGAGTTACGAGTCGATTCACGTCTGCAAACACGATTGCGCGTTGTTTTGGAAGGACAACGCCAATCTAGACGAGTGTCCAGTTTGTAATGAGAGCCGGTGGCTGAAGAAAGACGGTGGAAAAAAAGTAGCGCATAAAGTGTTGCGCTACTTTCCACTCAAAGATCGACTTAAGCGACTGTACGCGAGTCGGTACACAGCTCTAGAGATGCAGTGGCACGAGAATGAACACATTAAGGAGGATGGTGTACTGCGACATCCTGCAGACGGAGCAACGTGGAAGGAAATCGACCGAAAATATCCCATGTTTGCGGCAGAACCGAGGAACGTCCGGCTTGGACTTGCCGCCGATGGTTTCAACCCATTTGGTGACATGAGTTTATCGTACAGTATGTGGCCGGTAGTCTTGACTGCGTACAATTTACCGCTGTGGTTGTGCATGAAAACATCGTACTTGATGTTAACATTGCTTATACCAGGTCGTAGTGCGCCGGGAAAAGACATGGATGTTTTCTTACGACAGCTGATTGATGAGCTGAAGGAATTGTGGAAAACCGGTGTTGTGTTGAGAGATGGTTCGACCAGTGAGCTATTCAGGTTGTTTTCCGTACTTCTATGGACGGTGAATGATTTTCCAACGAGAAGCAGTTTGTCGGGATGGAGTGGTCAAGGGTACCTTGCTTGTCCGACGTGTAACAACGACACACCGTCTTTCAAGGCTCGAAACAAGATTGTTTACTGCGATCATCGTCGATTCTTACCGTTGTTACACCCGATGAGGAAGAGCAAACTGTACAAGGTACGAAATGAGAAACGACCACCACCAGTGAAAAAATCAGCGAGTGACATACTTCGACAATTGCGATTAGTGGGAAATGCAACCCCGGGGAAGCACCCTAACTTCGGCGGGAAGAAACGAAAGCGCGATGCGAGTGAGCTGAATTGGACCAAGAAAAGTATTTTCTTCGAGTTGCCGTATTGGTCGAGTCTTACGCTGAAGCATAACCTCGATGTAATGCATATAGAAAAGAATGTATGCGAGAATCTTCTGGGTACCTTGCTGAACATCGAGGGGAAGACGAAAGACACAGATAAGGCGCGGTTGACTTTGGCGGACTGGAACATAAGGCACGAGCTTCATTTGTACCAAGAAGGAGATAGATGGATGAAACCGCCGTCGTCATACACTCTGACACCTTCAGAACGGAAGCGGTTTACTGAGTTCTTGAGATCTGTCAGATTTCCCGATGGTTTTGCGGGGAATTTGAAGAAGAATGTTACCGCGGATGGGAGGTTGACGGGTTTGAAGTCTCACGATTGTCACGTGATTATGCAGCGCTTATTGGCTCCTGCTATTCGTCCTTTTCTGGATCGAACCATTCGAGATGCCATAATAGAGCTCTGCAACTTCTTCAGACTTATTTGCTCTAGAACGCTGGTAATTTCAGACATTGAGAAGGCGCAAGAGGATGTGAAGCTTATATTGTGTAAGCTGGAACGAATTTTCCCGCCTGATTTCTTCACAATCATGGTTCATTTGGTAATGCATCTACCGGAGGAGGCAATTAACGGAGGTCCAGTTCATATGCGGTGGATGTATCCATTTGAGAGATACCTTGGAACGCTCAAGAACTTTGTGCGTAATCGAGCTAGACCAGAGGGTTCAATTGCCGAAGCCTATGTTGTAGACGAAGCATTGACATTCTGCTCAAGTTATCTGGAAGGCATTGAGAATCGTTTCAACATGCCCTAACGAACAGACGTCGCGTCTAACTTCGAAGGTGTCGAACGGGAGTTATCGGTGTTTCAGTCTTCAAGTTGTCGGCCTTACGGGAAGATGACCACGATACGCTTAGATGAGAATATACGATTGCTCGCTGAGTGGTACATTTTACGAAATTGTCCCGAAATTGACGATTTCATGAGGTAAATGAGTGAAATAAATGAACTTGAATTATTTATACGAAGTGATGTATTAAATGAACATGAATTTTATTTCAGTGAACACATAGATCTCATGGAATTAGAAGGTCGGCCAGATGTTGAAGAAGCGCATCGACTTGAGTTCCCAAAATGGTTGTGGGAAAATGTATTTGACTAATTAACTCAAAGAATATGATTAAACTCGCTTCGACACTAACCGACTCGTTAATGGTTGTATGTAGGTATTTCGCATGAGCCAAGACGGATTATCCGTATCCTCCGAATTATATGCATTGGCATTGGGACCACATTTCACACCACAGACGTATCCGTGTTGTGTAGTGAACGGAGTTAAATTTATCTCCCGTCAACGTGATAGCAGAAGAACGACTCAGAATAGCGGGGTATGTGTACCAAGTGAAGGAGGTCACGACTTCTACGGTCAAGTAGAAAATGTCATTGTCTTGACGTATCAGAAAAATTGTCGTGTCGTCTTATTTCAATGTCGTTGGTTCGGTGACCAAGATCCGCGGAAAAGGAGACGCAATGACAATAACTTGACAAGCGTGTATGTGGCAAAAGAATGGTACAAAGACGAACCATTTATTTTGGCAACTCAGGCGAAACAAGTTTTCTACTTGGAAGATAACTTGAATGGTCCTGATTGGCAAATCGTCGAAGAGTGTAATCATCGAAATGTGTGGGATCTTCCTGATATTGACCTCATTCTTGGTCAATCTTCGTCTTCAGTTCAGTTGTCAGTAGAACCATCAGATTTAGATTCACTGTCGACGCGTCATCAGTCTGCGATACCAGAGCCCGTGAGCAACGACGCAGTGAACTTGGAAAATATTGAAGAAGAAGAGTTTATCGATGACGAAGAAACTGAGGACGAAGATTTGATGGAAGAAGATGATTTGTCAGACGACGATGATGTTAGGAATATTGCCCACTTGAAGATAATGAATAAATGATTACTAAATTCGATAAATAAGATTACTTTATTAGCATTATATGATTAGTGGGTTGAGTTCTAAATAATTAGAATCAATAACAACTATCTTCCATAGCCTCCGTATTAAACTGAGTCACGTGCTGGGCACCTGAGTTCGGGCGGTGAGCTAAAACGAGGTCGATGACTGATATGCGCCTGGAAAGCTATATCTAAAGTCATATATGTGGAACACATGAGTGAAGGCTGATCACTATGTGGGAGCATTCTACACTTGTGGTAAGTGTACGACCCGGACATGTCTTGGTGTAGATGTGTCGTTTAAGGACCGTTACGACACACTAACTGAGGCCACTATGATGGTCACAGTGAGACTTGATCTAAATCCTGAAGTGATCATGGACACTGGGTTATGTTACTGGGCTCTTTGACTCATTCGCTAAAAGGCTATTCATGCTAATCACAGCTTATGTCTTGGGAGTTTTCTCAGAGCATGATTCGAGTGGGAAGTGATTTACAGATACGGAATCCAGCCTTCCTGAAAGAAGGTTAATGTTCACTCACCTAAGGGTTGATTCCAGAACCGATAGATTGCTAGCACTTTCGAAGTAAGTAACGTTCGAAAGAATCTTTCGCTGGGGAAGCAACAATGCTTAGGGCTGATATGTATCAAGAGAAGTATAACGGATAAATTGACTTCTCTTGACACGGGTTGAACCTGGAGGATCTTGATCACGAACTGACTATATCAGTGGACACTCGTCACGATGAATAAATATAATTCTAGTATAAAGGAGAGTTCAGTCTTGGCTTACAAGGTGGAGTATTTGACCAAGATTAGACGAATCGATGGACAAAAGAGAAAGGACTATTTCGTCTTTTTCATCGGATTTGTTAAGCTCCTATTACTAGGTCCATAGTCCCCGATTCGACTCTGATAAAGGCGGATAAGAACTTTCTTATAATAATGTTTATCATTATTAATCTCACTTGCTGTAATTGTGATTGACAGCATTAATTCTGGAAAACGGGTATTCGCAGAATTAAATAAATATTTATGGTAGAATTGTTTATTTATTGTTTGATCAAGTAAATAAACAATTATTAATTATTTGTTTATTGTTGGACCAAGTAAATAAATAATTAATTGGGTTTTAAGCAATTGGGCCTTGCACAAAATATGAAAGTCGGATTTAGGGTTTTGGCACTAGGGTTTGCGCAAATCCCCTTGGCCGTGTGCCTAAAAACCGATTTTTATAATATTGGTATTTACCAATATTTTCTCTTTAGTTGTTTAAATAAAGGAGAGAGAATAATATAAGATATTTTCCTATATTTTCTCCTTATTTAAAGGAGAGTATTTAGGAGAATATTTAGGAGAAAATTTAGGAGAATAATATATTCTCCTTTATTATCTCACTAAATAAATTATTCTCTATTTAAATATCCCATAGATATTGATTTGATGGATGAGAGAAAAAGTAGGATTCACTTGTTGAGATCCAATGGCCTAGATTTAATCCACTAGTGTGAACACAATAAAAGGAAATAAAATATTCTGGAAGATTCCATGAATATCTCCTTTTTACTACTATAAATAGGGGTTCATGAGAAGGCAAAAAAATGAAGGATTTTGACCTAGAAATTTTGTGGCCCTCCCTCTTGGCCGTGCGAAATTTGCTGCTTCTGCCCCTCGGAAATTTGTTTCCATTCTTAGTAAAATAAGAGAGAGATCTCGAAACACCTAGTTTCGCGATCTAGTGAGATAAAGACTGTGCCCACTCATCTTTCTTATTCGCCTCGGAGATTACGTTTCGAAAGACTAAGGTGTCATCCTCGAGTCCTTCATCAAGACGTTCAAGACGAAGACGGATTGTGAAAGCTTTCAGTACGTGAGCCAAAAACTGTAAGTATTCGTTTTCGCTCTATATCGGTTGCTTGACTTATATGCTCTCGTGAATTAAATTAATTAAACATAACTAGATCTTGTTAATTATAACCATAATTTAATTAGCTTATGATCAGCGTAATTAATTATTTTTCCGCATTAATATGGTTATATGGTGGAATCATCTCAAAAGAGGCGCGTCGGAGCGATCGTTCGCGTCCGATGCGCGCTCGATCCACCAACAGATGATTGATAGTATGTAACGTTTTTCATTTACTTACTAAATTAACTGATTTAAATCATTACGAATGCATAACTAAATAAATTTTGTTTTGAATTTCATATGGCTGCGGCTACAGGAGCTGGAGGCAGTGGAGGCGGGGATGACTACTTAGCCCGTCTCCCGAATTATTGCCAGTCGGCGCCCGTACGTGATGGCGTCGAAGAAGAAGACGAGGATATCGAACCGGCCGTGCATGGGCCGACGGTCGGGCTTTGATCTGAGCGTGCACGGCGCCCCGGGGTGAAGGAAGTCGTTATATATAACGAGGAGTTTCAGTCGTTCTTGCAGCCAGAGCGTGAGATGGATCCGGATCTCGCGACGTTCGCGAACACGCTCGGGTTGGTCGTCCGAGACAAGATCTCGCCTACGGTCCCAAGGTGGACGAATGCGAACGTGGGGCCGGCGAAGGAGGCCGAGATCCGAGCAGCGATTCGAGACAAGTACGACATTCGAGTCGATGGTGATGCAACCGGGAAGAAGAAGGCGATTGTTGATGCGGTAATCATTCGAGACCCGAAGACTCGTCTTCGCGATTGGAGGCATACCTTGCGGTCATGGTTCGACATCGACTGCAAGAGCAGCGTACAGGTGGCGCGGTCGATGAAACCGAGGACCGTTAAGCTCGACACCGAATGGGAGACGCTGATAGAACGATATACGAGCGATGAGTTTAAGGTAATCAAATCATTTACGTTAAATATGTGTTTACCCTTTTATTAAACGATTTGTTATTTACGTGTTCGTTTACTTATATTACAGGCCATACAAGCGAAGAACAAGGCGAATCGCGCGAAGAAGAAGACGAAGACTCGACAGGGGACGATTGGGTTCTCGACCCACCGCATGAAGAACGTAAGTTTTATGTTTATATGATACATCAAATCGTT
This sequence comes from Urtica dioica subsp. dioica, assembly GCF_054948205.1. Classification (NCBI taxonomy): domain Eukaryota; kingdom Viridiplantae; phylum Streptophyta; class Magnoliopsida; order Rosales; family Urticaceae; genus Urtica; species Urtica dioica. The sequence goes on along the minus strand of NC_142765.1, from coordinate 6,596,479 downwards.
AAAATTATCTAACACTTGAAGTTTTGTTTACATGCAGAAGAGCGCCGAGACAGGTGCTTTCGAGAGCTTGTTTGCGAACTACAAGCGCTAACATCAGTCCGATAAGTCCGAATGGCTGACTCCTGAAGCCTCCGCACGTTATGTAAGTTTACATTTATTTTTCTTATTTTTCGATTAATATATACTAACTAGTTAATTATATCAGGATCGACTGGTCGATAGGTTCAACACGTTGCGAGCGGAGGCTGAGCAACAAGGAGCGGACGTTGATATTTCCGTCCTAGAGCAGCACGCGATCCGCGATATTATGGGTTCACGGACTGATCACTTGACCGGCGTCGGACGTTTGGTGCCACAGGGAGCACGGATGGCGGCTGAAGTCGCCGAAGTCTACGGTAGTTCGGAGGCTGGGATGTCGCATCCAGGATATATCTCCCAGGAGGTGTTCACGTCGACCATCGCCTCGTTCGCCGAGGCAATACAGAGTCAGGTGCCCGGCCTCAACCTGAGCTCGTTTATGCCTCAATTTCCGCCGAGTTCGTAGCACGCTCCGTCATCCCACAGCCAGCAAACTCCGACGGCCGGCGTCCACACTCCGACGGGCGGCCAGCAGAGGACTCCCGACGCTAGCCAGCAGACGACGCCCGGCGGACCAAGTCAGTCTACTGATCAGCACATTGTTTCGCCGCAGCCTGCAGAGTTTCAGCGCCAGCAGAAGAGCGTTTCACGCCGAGGAGGGGGAAAACGAGCGCCGGGACGACAAAGCAAACGTCGCGACTAGTGTTTTATTAGATATTTTGTGTATAGTAGATTATTATTTACATATTTCTCGATAACCAAAAACGTACGTAACCGGATTTTATATATTTTTTGATTTGGATAATATAATTTAGTTTTTATTTGATTTTTCATTTTAGAATTTCATAATAAAAAAACCATAAAAAATTAATAATTAACGACGAAAAAAATAAATAAAAAATAATAATCGCTAATTATTATTACACAGAAGGTATTAGCGACGACTTTGTCGTCGCTAATTCACGCGGGAAATTTTCCCGCGCTAATTAGCGACGACAAAATCGTCGCTAATTACCTGTTTCAAAATGAAAAAAACTTCTCGTCACAACATTTAGGGACGAAATTATCGTCGCTAATATCGTCGGTAAATATTTAGCGACGAATAAATCGTCGCTAAATATATTTAGGCACGGACATTTAGCGACGATAATAATCGTCGCTAAATACATTTAGCGATGATTATCGGGTTATTACCGATGAAAAAAATCGTCGGTAATTGTTGAATATGTTGTAGTGGAAGAGCGAGAGTGCCAATAGTCTCGCGCAAAATTAAAAGAGACGCCAATGGTCTTCGGTGGAGCACGATCGGAGCAGAGAGTAGAGCGCACAGTGGTCTTCGGTGGAGAACAATTGGAACAGAGCAGAGCGCACGTGGATTTTGGGTTTCTGAGTGAAGGAAGTGGAGACGATGGTGGTGGTGGTCGAAGAAAAGAGAAATGGAGAGAGAGAGGGGCGGAGATAGTGAAATGGAGAGAAGATAAATAGAGAGAGAGAGAGAGAGAGAGAGAGAGAGAGAGAGAGAGAGAGAGAGAGAGAGAAGAGAGAGAGAGAGAGAGAGAGAGAGAGAGAGAGAGAGAGAGAGAGAGAGAGAGAGAGAGAAATTGGGGTAGTTTCTGGTGAAATGGGTTTCTGTTCTTCGAAGAGGAAGGCGGAGAGAATGAGTTAAAAAAGACTTGACCTAATTTTTGGATGCAACAAAGCGCATCCAAAATGTATTATCGGATGCGACTAGTTACTTCCAAACACTAAATTGAAGCGACAAGTCGCATAAGAAAGTATAAAAACAATGAAATTAAAAGCAAATGTCACGTCATTAAATGAACAAAAAAATGGGAGAAATTTTAACCCGCTTTGAATTTCAACTTTCGGATACGACTTTGTCGCATCTGAAAGTGCGTCACACCTATCAGATGCGACTTTGTCGCATCCTAATCTCAAAATTTCACTTAAATCTCACCGAGATTTTTTGGTCTTTTGATGACCCGTTTAGATGTGACTATTGAATGCGAGTCGCATCCGATAGTCATCCGTCCGAACCAAAAAACCATATTTGTCTTAATTTACTCCATGTTTTTAATTTGTTGTACCATCCTATTATAAAAAAAGAATACTCCGTCAAAAAAAAAAATGATAAGAATACAATTTCGAATAGTGATATTTTTCCAATCAGCTCGTGGCCATGTGATAATTCACTTGTCGACATTGAGTGATGAGTTGAAAATGATCATTCAAAATATTTTATAGCATATATTAAGAATATGGGCGAAATCTTGCTTTTAAATTATTGCATGCCTTAAAGGCTCTTTCTCATAACCACAATACCAAAAGAAACTGATATATTTCTAAAATGACATTATAAAATTCTAACGTGATATGAGATTGGTCATATGTCATATCAAATGTGCAAACAGTGATGGAAGATCATGTGACAAAAAAAAATGTGTAAATATTTCTACATACTACCCGTGAATAAATACAGTGGATAAAATGGCATATTATTAAGCAATTTTTTATTTCCTTCCTGACATTTTTTTCTTATATTACAAATTATTATTTATTAATTATCATTTTGTTTTATCAAACACATCGTAAATTAACTAAATAAGTTAAAGAGTGTTAAGATAGAAAAATGAGTATACATTTATAAGACTAGAAACATAAAATTGGGTAGAAAACCCTAACCAATGATATGCATGAAAGGTCATAAATTCATGTATACCTCTTCGTTCATAATATCCAGTTTGAAGGCGTGGCATAATTAAAACGTTGACAATGACGTAATCCCGTTCACAAAAAACAGCCGTCAAAATGGGGGTTATTTGATTTATTCTTGGATATTCTTTTATTTTAGCCGCAATTTGGACGGTTAGTGATATAGTGTTACTTTGAATTGACAGATCATATCCTGAACTGAATCTCAATGATAGTGTTGACCTTTTTTTTTTTTTTTTTTTTTTTTATTTATCTACGTTTATCATATTCAAGATATATCATGGACGACTTGAAGAAAAGCCCGACCACTTTCAGTTTCAGTTATGTTTTTTAAAGCGTGGAAATTATTTTTCGAAGGACGGAGATTTAATTCGCTTTTGCTACTAGCGTCTAGAATTTAATATGAGAGTATTTGTTTCTGCTTGCTTTCGAGTTTATTCAAATTGCACAAAAATGAGTTTCTTAAGTAAGTATTTATATAAAGAATGTCGGTTAAATAGTTCTAAAAATGCATATCTAAATTGAAAAATCAGCGTGAGTATTAGTTCAAGCCTAGTTAATATGGTTTTGTCTCCGGTCAAAACTGATGTATGGTATTTTGAAAAGAAATTTGGCAATTGAATACATTCCAGAAACATGCAATAATTTTTCCACCAGGATATACGAACTTAAAAGGAATTCAATATTATCAATGGAAATCATGACAAAGTTAGGCAACTTAACAGTCTAGATCATATCAATAACTGGTAATATGTGGAAACCCCACTTTTATGAGCACAAGAGAATTCTCTCCTTCCATGCCCACTTTAAAAGAAATATAAATAAGAACTGGTCAAAATTTCAATTATTATTATTATTTCATAAATAACTAGCCAAGACGGAAATTTTAATTGTATACCAAATTTGGTAGTTAATTTATGTTGACTTAGCAATATTATTCCTTTTTCAGCCAATGCATAAATAACTGTCAACATTTGTTTAGTATATTTACTTGATGATAGCTATTTATTTCTTAATAAGATTAGTTCAAAATTAATTTCTCCCTCTTTGCAGGTTCAATTTTTTTTTTGTACCCTCTTTTATTTACGCCTATAGCACAATTTCTTCCTTCTTTTTTGTTTATGGACGTATAATTTTTTTCCCTTTGATGAGAAACATACAGAATATCAATGAAAATTGTTTATAAACTAATAAATATTGGTAAAAGCAAAATATTATCCAAAAACTATACACTGGTCTGTTAAATCATTTCTTTAATTCATATCCCTTTTTTATATATATAAACAGAATACAACTAATTAATTGAGGTTATAAACATACATATGAGTTTTTTTTATGTAAAACAAACAATAAACTACGTCTGCTTTAAAATGTAATTATAAATAAACAAATTAAAAATTAGATGCATTAAATTTTTTGAAATCTTAAATATAAAATGTCGTGTGCTTTGGTTACCTATTTTTGTTACGCTTTCATATTATGGTCGAACCAATTCTTACTTATTTTGTGACCTAATTAATCATGGCCAATTTTTGCTTATTTTAATTAGTGTTTTCAGATTTAACAATGATTTTGACATCACACGGTCGCTTAGAGTATTTGGTGACTATTATCATAATAAATAATAATTATTTTTCCATTGACCAAACTTAATATGATTATTATATTTCATTTGCATTTCATAAACTACTAGGATACTATAAACTATAAAGTGTTGTTTTGTCTATACTGTTAAGACCAAGGTTCGACATTCCGTTTTCGACGCCGTTTCGAGTCTAAATTTACGGAAAATCGACACGTCAATAGAAAATAGAACGAAAAAATGTGGAAAAAGACAACTGATATGCCATTTTCAAATGACGTTTTCCATAGAAAACCGATATGCCGATGAAAAATTGAACATAAATAATGATGCAAAATAAACTAATTAAAATGTACTTGTAATTGTAAATATGGTCCATATTCCAAAATTTGAATATTTCTATATTTAATTCATAATATATAACAAATTTCTTATTTTTTTCTTTTTAATTTTTTTTTATATTGTATATTAGCTTAAAATTTAAACAACAATTATAATAAGATAAATACATGCATATAATAAGTACATGGGCAGGCCCGGCCCATCCGCAAGGGAACTAAAGCAACAGCTTTAGGCCCACTCTCAAAAAGCCCACAAAAAAATAAATTTCCTTTTATATATAAAAAAACAAAATAAAAAAAACATTCAATTAGTACAATGTGTAGCAGTGAAAAAAATTGAAAAGTCTTTTAAAAGTTGGAATCCGGGTCCACCTGCCACACATAATTAATTCCCCATTCCCATCAATTAAAAGGCTATAAGCCCATATACACCACTCAATTAATAAATAAGTATTGTATAAGCCCAATTCCTTGACATCCCGCTTTATACACGTACAAGACGTATATGAACTAATATATGAAAAAACATGTATGTTCATCTTCTATTTTGAAGTCTGAAGACTTTGAAACAACGCTCAACATTTGCTTTAGCCCCATTTTGAAAAAGGCTAAAATTTTTTTATCCCTTTTATTATTAAAAAAAATTGAAATGTGCTCAGAGTCTATAATCAATGTAACGTACAGCCTAGTTCAATTTAAGTCTCCAAAATCCGACCAGGCCTATGTCATTCAATGGGTTTTAAAAGAAAAACAAAACATCAACCTAAGTGTAGTGTATGGTGTACCATAGCAAAAACAAGCAACAACTGTGGAAAACTTCTCTCCAGCATTTAGATCATCACACCAAATATGAAGTTTTTATCACAATAGGAAGACTATTTTTTTTTACTACATTGAAGAAGATACAACTAAAAAAAAATCAAGTTTTATCTACTTTTTTTTCTTTCTATTTTCTTATATATATTTTTTTCCTTGCTTTCTATATTTAAATAAGTTGGTGTGTGTGTCTCTTTTTTTTTTTTTTTTTTTTGGAATTGTAGTGTGTTGTGAATATTTCTTAGCTTTTTGGTCTAATTATGTCGAGTAAAAATATCAATCATGATATATTAATAAAAAAAAAACTTGATTCAATCTTAACGAGGAACACTTGAAAAATTTCTCACAAAGAAACATGTCATTATTTCAAGTGAAATAACATCTAGAATTTTTTTTCTTCGTAATTTAGGAAGTGAGAGTGAGGTAGAAAAAGACGAAGAAATCCTAAAAGAAAAAGAAGAAATTGAAATGGAAATAGAAGTAATCTAAATCAATATAATTTGACCAATCTAAATGAAAAAACATAGTGACAATTGTGTGTGAAAAAAAGTGTGTAAAAAAAAGGTCTAATTTATATTTTCGCTTTAGGCCTCCGATAGTGTTAAGCCGGTCCTGTACATGGGTGGGAATCATCAATATGATAAACAATTAAAGCCTTTAGCTAAAGACCAGATGGAAACAAAAGAACTGCTCTAAGCGACATTCATCAATACGATAAATAATTAAATTTAAGTGGAAATACAAATGAATTTTTATTTTAATTAATAAATGAAAGGTCATTTCAACTTAGTAATCTCCTCACTCGCTAGGCAGCAGACATAAGAAAAATTGATTTTTTTATTTAAAAAATATCAAAAGCTAATAACTTCTATTCTCTCTCACTAGGACAAAAAACGTCAACCGGTGCGACGATTGTCGCACCGAATACTTCATATGTCGCACTTAAAAGTATATTAGGTGCGACAGCGTCGCACCGAAAAACCCGTCGCTAAAGACATTAGGTGTGAAATGCTTAATTAAATGGCCTCTCATTGCTTCTTCTTGAATGGCCTTTCATTGTTAATTTCTTCAACAAAAGAACCGGTCTCCGAAAAAAAAAACAAGTATTACTGTAAGAGAAAAAAAAAACGCCGAGATTCTGCAGTTTTTATCTCTTGCATACAAAAAAAATGCTCGGTTGTTTTGTTTTACGAAACGGCACATCGTTTCGGCGATTATCGAACGACATTTTAGGACAAAACGAAAAATACAGTATTCGTTGACCGCTAGATCACCGGCAACGACGGCGCCGGCGAAACTCTCCGATTTTCGTCGGCATTTAAAACCCTGATTATTACTAGACTAAATCTTCATATTGTATTCCATTGTTAATTATGTAATAGTGGAACTACTGATTGGCTAGCAATATAGAATGAGCATAAATAAATAAATTATACATGACCAATAATTTACTAAAAAACGAATGTTATTGTTTTTGGCTACTTAATTGATCTCCAAAAGTTAGGCCATCCGACGATAGAGATTAAAAAAGTGAATGGAAGGAATGGAAGCTACTAAAATTCATCCCATTCTAGAATTTAAATTTCCGGAATGAAATTTATCTATCTCAGCCTTTAAATGGATGTAATTTTTGTTCCTAATTTTCACCAAACGGACAGACGTAATTTGTGTTTGTGCACTCTATTGACCTTTTCTTACAAAAAAATAGTATCAAAATTTGCTTAATTTTTTTAATGGCGCCGGTTTAATTAAATGGACATTTTTCAAATCATAAATAATATTAATCCTCTTTTTTGCCAACGTTAAATGAGAACTTAATACATTATATGTAGGGCTCCTCTTTTTTCTCTCTCTAAAAACTAGGGTTTTCTCCTAAACTTCTTCTCCTCCATTGAAGCAGTCGCCGCCGCCCCCCCAGGATGCTGCTCGCCGGCGTGCTCTTAGCCCCGGCGTCAGTCCTAGGGGGGCCCTGCCCTTAGGGCATTCGACACCAACTCCGGTCAACCGTCTCCTTCCCCCCTCCGATCTCCGTTCTCGTTCTTGGCGCTACCCCGCGACATTTTTCTCCGATCTGAGAGCCTGCTCCTCCGGCCGTCCTCGTGTAGTCTTGCTCGGGTGCTCCTCCCGGTCTTGGTTTTTGCAGGTCTCGAGAGCGAATGATGAGCCTTTCCGAGAGATCACCGGTGCCTTGAATCCCCTCCACCGAAGGTCCTCGCGAATCCTCACCGATCTCGGTGGCTTGGGTGTTGACAAGCTATCAAGATGCAGCGGAGGTTTCTGCTCCTTCACGCCCCACTCGCCCTCGTCGGAAGCCACCCTCGCCGGCGAGGGTTCTCCAAGCCGGAGATCTTCTACGGTCGACGTCCCCGGCACCGGTTCTGTCCCGACGGTGTGGACCAGCGTTTTTCGAAGGAGCACAGCGAATCCCACCCTCTCGTGTGTAGATCCGAAGCTCCGACGTGGTCCCGTCGACCCCGATCCTTCTGGTCCCTCTTGGATGGAATCGCTGGAGGTGCTTCATGCCACGGGTTCGAGCCATCGATGCCTGATGCCGAATAACAGATGTGGCTCATCGACGTTCACGACGCGGCCGTTCTCGCTGTAGATCTTGGGTGCGGGTGTTGGCCTTTTTTTAGTTTGTTTTAGTTTTAGTTTTTTAGTTTGTTTAATTTTTGGTGTTGGCATGGACCTATCCTTTTATTGTTATGACTTAGCTTGTTTTGACTTAGCTTCTAGTTTAACTATTCCTACTCGATGTGATTTGTGACAGTGACCTCATGGATCTAAATGAACAAAGCTTGAGCTAAACACTTGGACTCAAAAGTTCACAAACCTTTTCCAAGTTTAGCTTAATGTCAACTGACTCCACTAAAGAGTTGACACTGAAAATCTATCGGTTCAAATGAATTTATTTTCTACTCAAGAATTCAACCAAATTATGATGAGCGGATCCACTGAATATTATCTATGTTTACCCTTCATGAATATCATCAGCTAGTCGGGATTTACAAAATTACCATTTTACCTTTCTAGCTGTTATTTCCTCAACTCATTTGTCGCTTGTGAATAAGTTAGAAACAATGTATTGACGAGGAGCTAACAAGTCACATTGTTTCATCCAAAAGAGTCAGGACTCAATTTGGACACTGGCCAGTTCATTTATTCACATTCCAAGGAACAAAGCATGAGGTGATATACACTGCATTTCAGCAATCTTGTACATGAATTCCATATCTATGAGAAATTCACAAAGTTACTCATGACATTCTCACAACTTAGTACTTCACCAATAGGCCCTGTTCAGAATCACATAGGGAGTCCGAACTCTGACTTTCTCAAATGAGAATACGTAAGTTGTGAAATGACATGTCTCATTTCAGGATTAAGATAAGCATGATGCAATTCATACGTAGTGACTTCGAGACATAAGAGGTTAAATGGTTTGTTCTTATCTTGTCTCTAGAAGTGCACTGGTCAATTCAGTACCTTCGGAAGATACCTAGAAGAACTATAGAGTCTCCAACTCTCAATGCCCCACAATAGTCCTTTGACCCTTAGATTGCGAATATATCGTTTTAAGAAAACTACGAAGAGTTTGTTCATGCAAATCTACATTTGTCTCTTCGTAAGTCGTTAAGTTTGTTTATGGACTAAAGACTAATGTTTTATCATAAAGCTTCAAACATACAAGGAAGAATGAATGAACGTTTTAACTTTTTAATGAATAAGCAATTACAAGCAAGAGTCTTCGTGAGACTTTATTACATCAAATGTACAAAATAAAGACTACAACTCTTCTTGTGGGCACCATTAACAACATGTTTACACTTCATTTTCCTCTTTTCCCGTTTACAATTTTTAGGTCCATCTGCTAGTACCCAAAAAACTCGGGGGGCTAATAGGGATAAGACATCCACAATGCAAAGTTTTTGCTCTGTCCAACATACTCGCATGGAACAAAGGCAGTCTACGCAACCCAAAACAAAAGGTGACTCGCGCGTCCACATGCGTCACATCTGCGGACCGGAAGTGAGTCCTGAAGCAACATACAAAACCCAATACGCGACACGCGCACCACCAGGTGCCACGCTCGCCGGAAACTAAGTCTACGACAAGCCCATCCCGACACATAACGTGCGCACCGACAGGCATCGCGCCTATCGGGAAAGTGGCTCGCTTGCCGCCCAACTCGTACGCCGACAGGCGACGAATCTCGTTGGGTTCAATAGCTTGCGCCTGCATGACGGATAACTAGTTTGGCCAGCGTCAACGAAAAACCTAACCATTCGGCGTGACACCACAGCTCCACAAGGCTCGGATCGTACAAATCGTTTAGCTCTATCGGTAAATCAAGAAAATAAGACACGTGCCAAAAAAATAAACCTGATAAGGTGAAATGCAACTCAACTAAGTTCAAGCAAAATCCATCGGAAAAATGAAATCACAAAAGGTTCAAAGTACGTTAAAATGGGGGCGCTAAACAAATGCGCGAAAACAAATAAACCCAACTACTCAAAACCAAAATCGATCTGCTCCTTATCGGCCCCAGGTGAGGGAATGCCCGACTCCCTGCTAACGCCTCACCGAGGGGACGATTCGTCAATTGAGCATCTTCATCAAGAAGATGAGCGTGCGGGCTATCCACCTATTGTACGTCGTCAGAGAGGGAAACATGTCGTTGAAGAAGGCAAATATGGTTCCACGAGACACGTTTTCCTCCGCGGTCGCGTCACTCGAACCGCGGTGGCATACCGGGGCTCCTCCAAGGCAACGTTCCAGTCGTCCTCCAAGTCCGCCTTGGCTCGTACATCATTGTCCTTCTCCTCGATGATGGCATGCATCTCCACCAACAAATAGTCACGCTCCCTTCCCATCTGGATGGAATAAATCTCGCTGGCAGATAATTGGGCGTGGACGATCTTCAGCTCATCGTCCCGACTTAAGAGCGCCGTCTGAAGCTTCTTCGCCTCTCTGAAGAAAGTCTCCGCGGACTGTTTAGCCTTCTCTAGACACGCTTTCTTGGCCGCCAGCTCTGCGCTCAGGCGACTTGCGTCCTCACGAGCCCGCTTCACCTACTCCTCGAGTGCTTCGAACGCCTAAGCAGGCCAGGCTCTCGCCAGCGCGGCAACGTGCTCGGTCGCGGCACGCTCCATGTCGGCCTTCATGTTCTACATCTGCCTCAGCATGTCTTGGAGGATGCGATCTCCTGGTTCCTAGCGCGCAAGCATCTGAGGCAATGGATAACGTGAGAAAGTGCAACTACAATAAAGACAATAATGACAAACACCATGAACTAAAAGGCAAATCTTACCTTGCGGGTGTCGCCGATTCTGTGCTGAAAATACTCCAAGTCGCCGACCATTAGCAGACCTTTGAAATCCTTCACAGAGGACTCCAAAATCCCTCGAGAACATTGGTCCCTCAGCTCGGCCGCTTCTGCTAGAAGCATCGACTCCGAGTCATCCCATACCGCTGAAACATGGGGGCGCTTCAATTAGGAAGGCGAGTCGTGCGTCACGGACGACGAGGGTCGTTTGCTAGAGGAGCACACCTCATTCTGTGTCGGGGGAAGAACCTTCACGGGCGACTTCCCTTGGGGGGCCGCGATCCGGGATCAGGCTGTGGCAACGACGTCGGAAGAGGGCAGGACTCTCGGTAATCTCGTACGAGAATGCTCTCAGGCCATGGCACCTGTCACGGAAAATATCAAGCGGTTAGAACAGAACAAGGCATGAAAGATAACGATAATAAAATATGGTATAGCACGAGACGTCATATACCACCCACGCCTCGAGAAAGGGCAGTGGAATCCTCCGCCTCGGACTCCGACTCTGAGGAAGTCTCGTTGTGAGAAGAAAATCGCTGAGATGTTGGGTCGATAGCCATGAACCACCCGGTGGTTGCAATCCGGTCCGGGGACTCGAAGAGCGATCCATGTTGCCTCAAATCCAGAACGGCCTCTACCACGAGCGCGAGCTCAGAATTTTCAACATCGTCGTCGGCTAGTAAGTCGGCAATGGGCCCAAAGACAAGGGATGCCACCCCAAACGCAGACTCGGATACCCGCACCCAGGGATATCGATGCTTCGAGGCAACTCTACTAAGGATGGAAAAACGCTTGCGATGTTGGATCTTATAGGAACCGGGTTTTTCAGGGACGCCATGGACAGACGCGAGATTTCGGATGTCATCGATGGTTACGGCCCTCTTCTTCGCACGATGGAGCATCATGTAACACGTGGTGACTATACGGTAGAAGGATGGACACATCTGGAACGCGTGCACATTCAACCGGACCAACAAATCTTGGATTATCAGCTGAAAAGGTAATCGTAGGCCCCCGCGGAGGCTCGCTTCATGAACGACAGCATACCCCTCCAGCGGGTGGGTAGGAAGATCGTCGGGCAACGGGCGCAGCAGCGATATGGACTCGGGGATGCCGTATTGTTTCCTTAGTCTCCCAAAGCTGGCGAGAGAGAGAACTCGGAATGTCAACGCCCGAACAGCCAACGCCACCGCGAATCGCTGATTCTTTGACGGGGAAAGCCAAGGCCCGGTCTTCTTTTCAGGAAGTCAGAGTGCGCGCATAAGTGGTGCCAACGGCAGTGGCCAGTACGTCAGGAGAATGATCTCGAGAATCGCCACGCGTGTCAGACCCCGAACGCACGGCCTAGGAAGGACCAAACGATTGCTCGCAGGTATCTAGGCCATCCAACCAAAACAAGGGGTGGAGAAACTCACCTGGGCCATCGGAGTTTGGAACGCCGCCCGGCCCGCTTGGGCTGTTTCGGCCATCCTCCATGCGCGCACTCAACCCACCTAGGCCGCCGGGATCGTCCAGCCCCTCCACCACGTGCGCACTCGGCCCATCCATGGCCATCTGGGCCGTCTACTACGGGCGCATCCGGCCCGCTTACGCCACCCAACCCGTCTGGGGTATCCATCACGTGCACGCCCAGACCATCCAGGCCATCCACCATGTGCGCGCCCGGCCCATCCAGACCGTCTGGACCGTCCACCACGTGCGCACTCAGCGCACATGCGCACTATAATCATGCTATCTTAAGCTAATTAATATTGATTATATTTAAAACAAGATATAGTTTTACGAGTTTGTAGTATAAAGTTGGAGAAGCAATCAAGCAACCAATAAGAATAAAGGTTCGAGGAGACTTACGGGTTGGGCTCACGAACCGAATTCTTCAAGCCTTGTCAGATACGTCTTCGTTCTTGAAAACACCACAGTCTTCTGAAACGTAATCTCCGAGACAAATAGGACAACTAAGTGGGCAGCTTTCTGTATCTCACTTCGATCTCGAAACAATGGTGTTTCGGATCTCACCGTGTTTATGGGATTGGAATCACGAAATTCCAGGGAAAGGGAAAGAGAAAATATTTTGGCCACCACAGATAGGAGGTGGACGAAATTTCTAGAGTGATTAGGTTAAATTTTCTCTTCCCTTGAACCCCTATTTATAGTAGTGGAGTGTAGAGGTTTTAGGAAACCATAGTCTCCAATTAAAGATCAACCGTTAGATCTTTATTTAAATTCCTACTTTCTCTCTCAACCCTTAGATCATAATCTAGGATATATTATTCCATAATATCTTCCTTTAAATAAGGAATCTATTTAAAAAGACAATATCTTATTCCCTTTTAAATAGTGAAATAATATCAAATCTAATATTATCTCTTAGATATTAGGAATTTAAATATAGAGAGAATACAGGCAAATATCTTATTTCCTTTTAAATATTATTCTCTCTTTATTTAAATCATGAAAGAGAAAAATTGGGCGTTTTCCCAATATGCCCACTATGGGTATTTCAAATTTCATGTGCCCATGAGCAAAGGATTTCGATTTCGGGCGTTTTCCCAATATATCCACTGTGGGTATGGACAAATTAATTGCTTCTCCATGGGCCAAGGAATTTTGAATTTTGCAATTCCCATAAGGCTCAATTCAAAATTCAATTAATTATTTACTTTGTCCAACAACAAATAATTAATTTCACTATAAATAGTTAATTCGACAAATAAACAAATTTCCGAATGTATGCTGCTAATCATATTACAACATGTGAGATTATAATAAAAACATTATTATTAGAAAGTTCCTATTCGTCTTTATCGACGCCGAATCGGGGACTATGGACCTAGTATTTGAAGCTTAACAAATTCGATAAAAAACACGAAAAAGTCATTTCTCTTTTTCGATCGATTCGTCTAATCTTAGTCAATACTCCACTGTGTAAGCTAAGGCTGAACTCTCTTTTAATACTAGAGTTATATTTACTCATCGTGACGACTGTCTACTGATATAGTCAGTACATGATCAAGATCCTCCAGGTTCAACCCGTATCGAGAAAAGGTCAATTATTCCGTTATACCTTTCTCATACATATAAGCCCTAAGCATTGTTGCTTCCCCAGTGAAAGATTCTCTCGAACGTTACTTACTTCGAGAGTTCTGGCAATCTATCGGTTCTGAAAACAACCCTTAAGTGAGAGAACATTTACCTTTTTTCAGGAATGCTGGATTCCGTATCTGTGAAACATTTCTCTTCTACGATCAAGTATCGAGTTCCCAAAATATCTGTTTATGCAACCTCAATTGGCCTTTAACATGATGAATCAAAGAACTAAGTAACAAGACCTAGAAGTCCATGAACACTTCAGGATTTAGATCAAGTCTCACTGTGACCATCATAGTGACCTCGGCTAGTGTGTCGTAACGGTGCTTAAACGTTACATCTCAGGCAAGGTCTGTCCAGGTCATACACTTACCAAAAGTGTAGAATGCTCTCACTAAGTGATCAGCCCTTACTTAGTGTTCCACATATAGGATTTTAGATACAGCTTCCCAAGCGTGTATCAATCATCGACCATGTTTTAGCATACCGCCCGAACTTAGATGCCCAACATGTAATCCATTTTAATACGGAGGCTATGTGGATAGTTGTTATTGATTCTATATATTAGTATCAGAATTCAACCCACTAATCATAAATGCTACAGTGTTCTTCTTATCGAATTCAATAATCATTTATCTTCAGTGGGCAATATTTCTAACAACCTCCCATTTTGACCAGAGAAGATAAGGCAATTCCTTCACGTAATTAATGCTTTTCCATCGTACAACAGACGGCTCAGATTTTTTATTAGGGTTGAGACTGTCATCTTATGGATTCTCACCTTAATTTATATCTCTATCAATTATGTCTTTCGACGAAACGTCTCATTTAGTATTCTATGATCGGGTTTACAAATTTTTCTAATAAAGCGAGAATCAAATATTCTATGATCAAATCCAAAAGCAATTCGCATATCAAATATCGAATCGAATAAAAAACATAATCATATATAATTTCATTCAAACCATTAAATATTTAAAAGCACGAACGGATCAAACAAACAAGTAAAACGACTAGCTCTGATACCACTTGTTGAGAATTAAACCCATATATATAATCATGTGAAAAAATTAATTGCGCTATCTTAAGCTAATTAATATTGAGTATATTTAAAACAAGATCTAGTTTTACGAGTTTGTACTATAAAGTTGAAGAAGCAATCAAGCAACCGATAAGAATAAAGGTTTGAGGAGACTTCCGGGTTCGGCTCACGAACCGAATTCTTCAAGCCATGTCAAATCCGTCTTCGTTCTTGAACATTCATCGATGAAGAAGACTTCCAGATCAGCTTCGAGTCGTCGATGCTGACACCGCAGTCTTCCGAAACGTAATCTCCTAGACAAATAGGACAACTAAGTGGGCAGCTTTCTGTATCTCACTTCGATCTCGAAACAATGGTGTTTCGGATCTCACCGTGTTTATGAGATTGGAATCACGGAATTCCGGGGAAATGGAAAGAGAAAATATTTTGGCCACCACAGAGAGGAGGTGGACGAAATTTCTAGAGTGATTAGGTTAAATTTTCTCTTCCATTGAACCCCTATTTATAGTTGTGGAGTGTAGAGATTTTAGGAAACCATAGTCTCCAATTAAAGATCAACCGTTAGATCTTTATTTAAATTCCTACTTTCTCTCTCAACCCTTAGATCATAATCTAGGATATATTATTCCATAATATCTTCCTTTAAATAAGGAATCTATTTAAAAAGACAATATCTTATTCCCTTTTAAATAGTGAAATAATATCAAATCTAATATTATCTCTTAGATATTAGGAATTTAAATATAGAGAGAATAAAGGCAAATATCTTATTTCCTTTAAAATATTATTCTCTCTTTATTTAAATCATGAAAGAGAAAAATTGGGCGTTTTCCCAATATACCCACTATGGGTATTTCGAATTTCATGTGCCCATGAGCAAAGGATTTCGTTTTTGGGCGTTTTCCCAATATACCCAGTGTGGGTATGGACAAATTAATTGCTTCTCCATGGGCCAAGGAATTTCAAATTTTGCAATGCCCATAATGCTCAATTCAAAATTCAATTAATTATTTACTTGATCCAACAACAAATAATTAATTCCACTATAAATAGTTAATTCGACAAATAAAGAAATTTCCGAATGTATGCTGCTAATCATATTACAACATGTGAGATTATAATAAAAACATTATTATTAGAAAGTTCCTATTCGTCTTTATCGAAGCCGAATCGGGGACTATGGACCTAGTATTTGAAGTTTAACAAATCCGATAAAAAAGACGAAAAAAGTCATTTCTCTTTTTTGAACGATTCGTCTAATCTTAGTCAATACTCCACCGTTTAAGCTAAGACTGAACTCTCCTTTAATACTAGAATTATATTTACTCATCGTGACGAGTGTCCATTGATATAGTGTTGGAATTGATCTAAGATGAAGAAAAAATTTAACGCTTCTAGCAAGCAGCGAAAAATAAAAAATTTCTTTAAACAAGTAAAAATGATTTTTTACTAACCTAGACAAAGAGGAAGCACATGTTATTTTTAAATTGAAACTATCTATGAGGAATTACACGTTTACTAACCTTTATGTAGCTTGATCGTTGAGAAGCTTGTGCAGGTTGTATCGCTCGTCTTCCCACACAGCTCGTCATTCTTTGTTCTTCGGGAACTCGAGTAACCACGAAAGTTTCTATCACATAAATCACTCGAGGTATGAAGGAATTAGTGTGTGGGCACTTTTAAACACGACGCCTTAAGAACAAGTCTTAGAGTCGAAGAGCTAAAACAAAACGGTAGGTCAAGTGTGGACCTAGGTGCCAAAAGAAAAACGAAAGGGGTTAGAGAGAAAGGGGTGGCCAATTCTAGGGAGAGAAGCTCTCAATCTCTAAAATTTTGGGATGAGAAACAATGAGAATGAGAGCTCTATTTATAGGAGAAGAATTGCCTTCAAAAGGTAGTTTCCTCTTTTATAGAATATCACATATTCATGAGCAAATTTTGCCTCTCTTCCTCTTATGTCACACGGCCAAGACAAGCTTCTAGAAGCCCGTAGATTTGTTTCCTCATTTGTTTTCTCCTTTGTTGGCCGCCCATCATGTTTCCTTGTATAGGAAATTTGTTTCCTCTTTTTCTTTTGGCAAGTATATATCAATGCACAAAATAATTCCTCTTCTCTTGCTTAGGTTGGACGAGTAGAAGGCTTCTAGAAGGACCTTCTAGATGTTTCTTCATTTGTTCATGACAACATGAGAAAAGCCCATTAAGGATTTTCAAGTAAAATTCCATGAAATGAAATTAATCCTCAAGGCCCAAATAACTTGTTATGGCCGAGTGACTTGATTCATTTGTCATCATATGACAATGTCAAAAAACTAATTTATTGACATTCATTTCATCCTATGTCCAAAAAGATAAAAATATCATTTTGACAATTTTCGTAAAACTTGTCTAGTTCTTGTTTCGGCTTAGCTTCTAGTTTAACTAATCCTACTCGAAATGACTTGTGACAGTGACCTCATGGATCCAAATGAATAAAGCTTGAGCTAACATACATGGACTCAAAATTTCACAAACATTTTCCAAGTTTAGCTTAATGTCAACTGACTCCAGTAAAGAGTTGACACAGAGAATCTCTCGGTTCAAATCAATTTATTTTCTATTCAAGAATTCTACTTTAATTGTGATGAGTGGATCCACTGAATATTATCTATGTTTAGCCTTCATGAATATCATCAGCTAGATGGGATTTACAAAATTACCATTTTACCCTTCTAGATGTTATTTCCTCAACTCATTTGTCGCTTGTGAATAAGTTAGAAACAATGTATTGAAGAGGAGCTAACAAGTCACATTGATTCATCCAAAAGAGTCATGGCTCAATTTGGACACTGGCTAGTTCATTTATTCACATTCCATGGAACAAAGCATGAGGTGATATACATTGCATTTCAGCAATCTTGTACATGAATTCTCTATGAGATCTTCACAAAGTTACTCATGACATCTTCATAAATTAGTACTTCACCAATAGGTCCTGTTCAGAATCACATAGTGAGTCCGAACTCTAACTTTCTCAAATGAGAATACGTAAGCTATGAAATGACATGTCTCATTTCAGGATTGAGGTAAGCATGATGCAATTCATACGTAGTGACTTCGAGACATAAAAGGTTAAATGGTTTATTCTTATTCTGTCTCTAGAAGTGCACTGGTCAATTCAATACCTTCAGAAGATACCTAGAAGAACTATAGAGTCTCCAACTCTCTATGCCCGATAACCAGACATCATAGATTATCCTAACAATCGTACTGAGATCAATAGTCCTTTGATCCTTAGATTGTGAATATATTGTTTTACGCAAACCATGAAGAGTTTGTTCACGCAAATCTACATTTGTCTCTTCATATCTTGTTAGGTTTGTTTAAGGACTAAAGACTATAGTTTATCATAAAGCTTCAAACAGACAAGGGAGAATGAATGAACGTTTCAACTTTAATTAATGATTCGGCAGTTACAAGCAAGAGTCTTCGTGAGACTTTATTACATCAAATGTACATAAGTAAATACTATTACTCTTCTTGTGGGAACCATTGACAATATATAGTCAGTACGTGATCAAGATCCTCCAGGTTCAACCTGTATCGAGAATATGTCAATTATTCCGTTATACCTTTCTCATACATATAAGCCCTAAGCATTGTTGCTTTCCCAGCTAAAGATTCTCTCGAACGTTACTTACTTCGAGAGTGCCGGTAATCTATCGGTTCTGGAAATAACCCTTAGGTGAGAGAAGATTTACCTTCTTTTAGGAAGGCTAGATTCTGTTGTCACATGAAAATGAACAACGATTTAGTACCTCGGGCGGTTCAGTCTAAGGCCAGACCAAGTGACCTCACCCGGACAAAAAATGTGAACTCGAAGGCCGAGTTGCGCCCTCCAGACCCAGAGGTGTGTGTTGGAGGGCGTGATCGTGCCAAAGGCTGGCTGCCTACGTACCCGTCGTCCGAGATCAGGTCAGAACGTAGTTCAATGTGAGTGTGGGGGCTATCTTGGGCTCGGAGGTTGAGAATCCAAGGCTTTAGAGAAGGAACTGGCTCGTAGCTTCTAGTGAAGACTTTAGCGTGGTCGCTTAACTCGTAGCTCATAGTTCTAACTCAAGGGCCAAGGAGCGGAGGCGCAGCTTGTGCGATGTGGAGACTCGGGTCGCTGAATGGGAACGCGTTCCCTCTCGTCAAGGGGGGTTCTCGGATTTCAAAGCCGAGCCAGGAAAGGAGGAGAGTGCGCTCTTGGAATGTCACAAGGGCGTGGTGAGAGAGGAGAGAAGAGTTTCTCCAAAAGGTTCAAGATCAAGGTCCCCCTCAAGTGGTAATGAGGGGGGTATTTATAGGCTTGGAGGAAGCCTTGGGCCGGCCCCCTTGAGGGCCACGGGATGGCAGGGCGCGGGGTACGGCGTGCGCACAGGGAGCGGTGTGCGTGAGGCGTGACACCCGGTCGGGCGCGAAGCACGCGCGGGCGTGAGGCCCTGCCAGGCGCGGGGCGTACCGGGGCTTGGAGCCCGACCGGGAGCGTTGTCTGGTTGGCGTCCCGGCAGAGGAGAGCCGGTCCTCACCGAGGGAGGCCCGGCCGGCAGATGGGGGCTTGGCCGGTGCTGGGGCGCTCGGCCGAGGAACCCGGGCGCGCGCGGGTGAGGGAGAAGGGCGCGTGCGGGAAGGAGTTGGGCGTGCACTGGAGGGCGCGCGGGGGCGAGGTGCTCGACGCGCGCGGGCGCAGGATGCGCACGGGCCAGAGGGCCAAGGGGGCGCAGAGGCGCACTGTGGAGACTCGAGTCGCAGAATGGGAACGCGCTCCCTCTCATCGAGGGGGGTTCCCAGATTTCTTAGCCGAGCCGGAAAAGGAGGAGAGCGCGCTCTTGGAATGTCACAAGGGCGTGGTGAGAGAGGAGAGAAGAGTTTCTCCAAAAGGTTCAAGATCAAGGTCCCCCTCAAGTGGTAATGAGGGGGGTATTTATAGGCTTGGAGGAAGCCTTGGGTCGGCCCCCTTGAGGCCCACCGGATGGCAGGACACGGGGCACGGCGTGCGCACGGGACGCAGGGCGTGCGATGCGTGACACCCGGTCGGGCGCAGGGCGCGCGCGGGCGTGAGGCCCTGCTAGGCACGGGGCGTGCCGGGGCTTGGAGACCAGCCGAGAGCGATGTCTGGCCGGCGTACCAGCAGAGGAGCGCCGGTGCTCTCCGAGGGAGGCCTGGCCGACTGATGGGGGCTCGGTCGGTGCTGGGGCGCTCGATCGAGGCAGCTGGGCGCTCGGCCAGAGGGCCGGGCGCGTGCAAGCAAGCGAGAAGGGCGCGCGCGAGAGGGAGCTGGGCGTGTGCGGGCGCAGGATGCACACGGGCCAGAGGGCCAAGGGCGCGAGGGCGCGCGCGGGCCAGAGGGCCGGTGGCGCAGGGGCGCGCGTTGGCCAGGGGCACTGGGGCGCGTGGGCCGGGTGCGCTGGGGCGCGCGCGGGCCGGAGGGCCGAGGGCGCGCGCGTGGGCCCAGTGGTCCGGGGGCGCTAGGGCGTACTGGCCCGGTTGGCCGGGAGTGCTAGGTGTGCGCGGGCCCGGTGCGTGCACTGGTCGGGGCCCGTTGGGTGGTCCGGCCGGCGAAGTCCGACCGGCGCGAAATGTTTTTATTTTTCCGGTTTCCCGAAAACGACCGGTAACAAATTTCGTATCCGTGAAACATTCCCTTCTATGATCAAGTCCCGAGTTCCCAAAACATCTGTTTATGCAACCTCAATTGGCCTTTAACGTGATGAATCAAAGAACTAAGTAACAAGACCTAGAAGTCCATGAACACTTCAGGATTTAGATCAAGTCTCACTGTGACCATCCTAGTGACATGGGCTAGTGTGTAGTAACGGTGTTTAAATGTCACATCTCAGGCAAGGTCTGTCCAGGTCGTACACTTACCAAAAGTGTAGAATGCTCTCACTAAGTGATCAGCCCTTACTTAGTGTTTCACATATATGATTTTAGATACAGCTTCCCAGGCATGTATCGATCATCAACCATGTTTTAGCATACTACCCGAACTTAGATGCCCAATATGTAATCCAGTTTAATACGGATGTTATAGGGATAGTTGTTATTGATTCTATATATTAATATCAGAATTCAACCCACTAATCTTAAATGATGTAGTGTTCTTCTTATCGAATTCAATAATCATTTATCTTCAGTGGGCAATATTCCTAACACCCGATCCGCGCACGCCTCCTGCGACGCCGGCACTGGCCCAGACTGCGCCGTCTGGCGCCGACGCGTCATGTCTCGCACTCTCCTCACCCGGATTGGAGCCGCCCGGCCCTCGCACGCCTCCAGCGGCGTCGGCGTTGGCCCAGACCGCACCGTCTGGGGTCTGCATGTCACTCTCCGAGTGCGCCTGGCTCGGATCGGCGCCGCCCGGCCCTCGCACGTCCCCAGCGACGCCGGCATCGGCCAAGGCCATGCCGTCCAGGCCGCCTTGTGCCGATCTACCCCGGATAGAGGCATCCCCTCGTTTGGGGGATTCCATGGTCGGTGCCTCCTCTACAGCAACCTCTTCGGTCACCGGGAGCAGCGCCGCCCTGTCAATCGCCGGACAGCCACGCATCCACGGAAGAAAAATCTTGATCGCCAAAGCCCATGGACGTCGCCATAGATACCCCAAACCCATGAGCAGGAGAATGTGAGGGAATGTCTTGGGAAAAACCCTAATATCAACGCATGGGGCCGACAAAAGGAGTATAAAATTATCTTCGGGGGCTCTACTTTCCACATGGTGATAAGGAGAACCCATGGGCACATGGAATGAGAGACATGTACGGGGAGACGCAAAAAATAATAATATTTAAAAGAAAAGGCGAGGGACGAAAATGTCGAGTTTACCATACCTTGTCTCTTGAGCGATAAACCACTCCGGCAAAGGACGAGACGACGATCTCGACAAGTCTCAGCGAGTTGGAAAAATTGGCCCATGAATTTTGAGTTTATCACTCGAATTACATCCAATATAAACTCGGGGGCTAATGTTGTTGGCCCATGCCAGACCAACGAGGACGAAACTGTCACAACGGCTTCATGGACGCTACGACCCGCGCGGCTGCCCCTCGGTCGGCCATCGGCTCGGACGACCATTGGCTTATCCGGCCATCCACTCGGCCAACCATTGACTCGTCCGGCGGTCCATTCGCTCGGCCATCCACTCGGCCGGCCATGGGCTCGTCCGGCCATCTACTCGGTCGGCCATCCACTCGGTCGACCATTGGCTTGGCCGGCCATTGGCTCGCTCGGCCATCCACTCGGTCGGCCATCTCCTTCTCCCGAGCAGTCCTCGCTCCCTATAAATAGAGACCCCAACTCTATTCCAAAGGTAATCCATTTTTTTAGCCCTGAAACACTGTCGAACCTCTAAGTCACTCGTTTCACTCGTCTTTGACCTCTCACCCTTAAACACCTTTTCTTCCACCTCAATCACACTAATGTTTAGCGTCGGAGAGGTAAACAGAGGTAACCCCTCTATTTCCCATTTGTAATTCATCGTTTCCTTCTCTTGTAGGACTGACGACGGACGAGATAGACACCATCCACAGCTCGGGAGAACTCGGGACACCGATTTCAAGACGCTCAAGCTCTGACGCGACAACTTGGTCCGGTCTTGGGTCGAACCGTTTAGAGCTCCTAAATAGTTGTCCGAAAACGAGCGACAACATCTTCCATAGTATTCACTACCTCTGTCATATCTAACAACTTTTACCTTTCTATCTACTAATTGATATTTTTCATGCAACAAATAGACATATCCATAACATGAAAATTCGTCGATAAAAGTGATGAAACACCTTTCTCCACCAAGAGATGGAATGTCAAAAGGGCCCACAAATGTCGGTATGTGTAATTTCAAGGAGATGTGAGCTTCTTCAGGCTGCTTTCTTAAGCGTGTGTCTTGTGTGCTTTCCCTTAATACACTCAACGCAAACTCCGAGATCGGTAAAATCCAACAACTACAACACCGGAGCAAGGAACGACCACCCCAACTTCACATGGAGGGCGCAACAATAACAAGGCTTCCTACAAAGTCGACCACCGGGGGTGCCGCACCAACATCAACAACAGGTGGGACGTCAGAATCGTCCACAACAAGTTCAGCCTGCACCAAAGTCAAACATAGAGGAACTCCTAGCTTCCTTCATCACCGAGTCTCGAACGAGAATGACGAATCAAGAGGCACAAATCTGGAACCTCGAGACGACGGTGGGGCAGCTAGCACGAGACTTTAATGCACGACCTCAGGGCGCTCTACCAAGAAACACCGAAGTCAACCCGATAGATCAATGCAACTCCATCACACAGAGAAACGGGCTTGAACTTAAAAGCGCCGACAAGGGGGAAGAGAAAGAAGAGGACAAGCCATCTTCCTCAACGGTCACAACTCCAACGATCACGCCTCCCCCGCCCGCGGCCACAATCAAGACGGTGCCGTTGCCATTCCCGCAAAGATTGAACAGTGTGAAGCTCGACAAGCAATATAGCAAGTTCATGGAGCTCTTCAAGCAACTTCGCATCAACATCGCCTTCGCCGATGTCTTTGAGCAGATGCCCGCCTACGCGAAATTCCTAAAGGACATCGTCACGCACAAGCGCAAGATCGAATATTGTAGCACCATTACACTTTCGGAGGAGTGTAGTGTTATAATTCAACAAAAGCTCTCACCAAAGCTCAAAAATCCGGGAAGCTTCACTGTTCCATGCGTAATTGGCGAGTTCTCCTTCAACAAGGCACTCTGCGACTTGGGGGCAAGCATCAATCTCATGCCCTACTCCATTTTCCGACGGCTAGGAATCGGCGAAGTGAAGCCCACGCGAGTGACACTTCAAATGGCGGACATGTCGATCAAGCATCCCCGAGGCATCATCGAGGACATACTCGTGAAGGTCGACAAATTCATCTTCCCTGCCGACTTCGTGGTACTTGACATGGAGGAAGACCACGACATTCCCATCATCATGGGAAGACCGTTCCTAGCCACCAGAGGAGCCCTGATCGACGCGCGTAAAGGCGAGCTAAAACTGAGGGTAAACGACGAAGAGGTCACTTTCAACGTTTTCAAAGCAATGAAGTACCCAAAAGCAAGCGACGACATATTCCGGGTAGACGTGTGCGAGGCAGCCGTCCACGACCACTCCTTTCGCTCGGAGGAGCGCCTCGAGGTATGCCTCTTAAATAACTCCAATTTCACTAACGCGTTTGTCACATGTGCAGCCCTAGAATATGCAAATCACATGAATGGCTTCGAGGCGAACACGAGAAGATATTTTGAGGATCTCGAGGAAAGCAAAAGACGAGCCAAACCATCGATAGATGAGCCACCGGAGATCAAACTCAAGGAATTTCCCGTACATCTCCGCTACACGTTCCTAGGCGAAAAAAAGACACTACCCGTCATCATCTCCGCACAACTCAACGCCGAGGAAGAAGTAAAGTTGTTGCGAGTGTTGCGAAGTCATATGCCCGCAATAGGATGGACTCTTTCCGACATCAAGGGAATCAATCTATCCTATTGCGAGCATCGCATCCTCATGGAAGACAACTCTCGGCCGTCCATGGAGCACCAAAGGCGACTGAATCCAGCCATGAAGGAGGTGGTGCGTAAGGACATCTTGAAGTGGCTTGACGCATGGGTGATCTACCCAATCTCCGATAGTGCATGGGTGAGCCCGGTTCAATGTGTCCCGAAGAAAGGAGGCATCACGGTGATCAATAACGACAACAACGAGCTTATCTCAACGTGCACCGTCACACGGAATCGGATTTGCATGGAATACCGCAAGCTCAACAATGCAACCTGAACGGATCATTTCCCCCTCCCATTCATCGACCAAATGCTCGATCGGCTCGCCGGCCATGAGTACTACTGCTTCCTTGATGGATACTCGGGGTACAACCAAATAGCCATCGCCCCCGAAGACCAAGAGAAGACCACGTTTACATGTCCGTACGGCACCTTCGCTTTCCGGCGAATGCCCTTCGGCTTGTGCAACGCCCCGGCCACTTTTCAACGATGCATGATGGCAATTTTCTCTGACATGATCGAGAAAACAATTGAGGTATTTATGGATGACTTCTCTGTTTTGGGTTCCACTTACGATGTTTGTCTCGAGAATTTGTCTAAGGCATTAGGACGGTGCGTGGAGACGAATCTGGTGCTTAATTGGGAGAAGTGCCACTTCATGGTCAAAGAAGGGATTGTTCTGGGACATCGAGTGTCACCGCAAGGGCTGGAGGTGGATCGGGCAAAGATAGCAACGATCGAGAAATTGCCACCCCCGGTCTCGTTCAATATCCTAAAAGAGAAGCTAAGCACGGCTTCCGTAATCACCGCTCCCGATTGGACTCTACCATTCGAGATCATGACGGACGTGAGTGATTACGCTGAGGGTGCAGTCCTTGGACAACGATGAGACAAGTCATTCCACAGGATATATTATGCGAGCCGCACTCTCAATGACGCCCAAGTCAACTACACCACCACCGAAAAAGAGCTCCTTGCCGTGGTTTTCGCCTTCGACAAATTCCGGCCCTATGTCATCGGCAACAAAACCATCGTCTACACCAACCATGCTGCAATCCGGTATTTGATGGACAAGAAGGACGCGAAACCTCGACTTATCCGGTGGGTGCTTTTCCTCCAAGAGTTTGACGTGGAAATCAGAGACAAGAAGGGATCGGAGAACCTCGTCGCCGACCACCTCTCACGCCTAGAAGACCTCTCACATGTCCCCGACCATCGCATGATCATCAACGACGACTTCAGGGACGAGAAGGTGCTATCCTCGGAGGGAATCGCACCGCCATGGTACGCCGACTTTGTTAACTACTTGGTGTGCAACAAAATCCCTCCCGATTTCTATCATCAACGCCAAAAGAGGTTCCTCTCCGACGTGCGCCACTACTATTGGGAATAACCTATTTTGTACCGCAATTGTGCGGATTTGGTGATCCGTCGATGTGTGCCTGACGAAGGAATACTCTCTATGCTCTACCACTGCCACACTTTGGAGTGCGGAGGACATTACGGGCCCGATCGCACAGCGGCAAAGGTACTTCAATGTGGTTTCTTTTGACCTAATCTAATCCGCGATAGCCGGAAATTTGTCGAATCATGTGATAGATGCCGAAGAACGGGAAACATCACAAAACGAGACGAGATGCCGTTGAAGAATGTCGTGGAGATATAGCCATTTGACGTATGGGGGATCGACTGCATGGGACCCTTCCCATCCTCGTACGGCAACAAATACATTCTTCTTGCAGTCGACTACGTGACACGGTGGGTCGAAGCAAAGGCATCTCCAACAAACGATGGCAAAGTGGTGCTCAACTTCCTCAAATACAACATCTTCATGCGCCATGGCACTCCCCGAGCAATCATAAGTGATGGAGGTTCGCATTTCTGCAATCGCCAATTCACCGCGCTCCTCGCAAATTATAGTGTCACGCACCGGAAAGCCCTCGCTTATCACCCGCAAGCCAATGGACAAGCCGAGGTCTCAAACCGTGAAATCAAGAAAATCCTGGGAAAGACGGTGGGAAGCTCTCTCAAGGATTGGGCCCGAAAGCTCGACGATGCATTATGGGCATACCGAACGGCTTTCAAATCGCCACTTGGAATGTCTCCGTATCGGCTCGTCTACGGCAAAGCTTGTCATCTCCCGGTGGAACTCGAGCACAAGGCACTATGGGCGATGAAGATTCTAAATTTTGACCACAAAGCCGCGGGAAAACAAAGGCTCTTTCAACTCAACGAGCACGATGAACTCCAACGAGAAGCGTACGAGAACGCAATGATCTACAAAGAGAAGACAAAGGCGTGGCATGACAGGCACATCAAGCCCAAAGAGATCCAACTGGGACATCAAGTTTTACTCTACAACTCCCGGTTGAGACTCTTCCCCGGGAAGCTCAAGTCGCGATGGTCCGGGCCATTTAAAGTCACGCAAGCCTTCCCGTCGGGAACATTCGAGATTGATAGTGCGAGCGGAGAAAGATTCAAGGTCAACGGGCAGCGAGTGAAACCATACTTCGGAGCGGTTTTCGAGAGCGAGAAAGTGGTGGGCTATCTCGACCTCGTTTAGCAATAAAAAGTGGTAACCCGTCAAGCTATTAACGTTAACTAAGCGCCTCGTTTGACCATTTCATCTCCGAGCAACATGCGCGGAACGCGCAGTTTTTAATTCACTACCTCGCGGCGCGACCCAGGTACCTCGCGCCGTGAGGTCCCGTTACGTGGTGAATTAAAAATGGCAGATTTTCAGTTTTTTTCAAATCTCCCACTCTCCTCTCAAACTCACTCCGACATTCTCATGAACCAAACCCAAATTTCGATATTTTTGGCAACAAAACTCTATAAATAACACGTTCAATTCTCTGGTCATCACATTGGTTGGATTTCTTCTTCACTATTTTGCCTTAGCCTTGTGTGTTCTTCATTATCATCTCAAGACAACAAAGGTAAAAAAAAATTCTTGAACCTCATTTTCGTCGATGAATTGTTGTTATACTTGTAATTACATATCTTTGTGAGTACTTTGTTGCTTTGGGTCGAGCCAATTTGTTCCCGTTTTGTTCACGTCGAGCCAATTTGTTCCCGTTTTGTTCATATTTGTGTTAGTTTGGCTCGCCCACCATGTGTTCGATGAAATGTCTAAACGATATTGTGCTTGAAATTTTGATCATTCGGGGCTTGAATTCATGTATAATAATAAGAGAAAAATGGTTAAGGCTCAAGTTTTGGGGAGCGGGTCATTACAAACATACTCCATGATCAAATGTTGGTTGAATAATTTTGGGTATATTTGTCTTGTAGATGCATCGAGCCGCCTCATCGTCGTGACCCAAGCGTGCCCGACGCTCGCTCCCGGCATTGCCATGCCCTCCCACGCTCATCGACGGCGCCGGTGAAATATGGGACAAGATTTGCCAAGTGAATTTGCTACCCGAAAAAGGCGCTCCGACCCGACTACCGGTTCGGGAACATGGAGCACCAAATTGCGAGCCGACACTGGAAGAAACTCGCCGACATCGAGGTGAGAGCGGCACCAAAGCTCGTTCGGGAGTTCTACTCGAACCTCTCCGTCACCGTCGACAACTTCGTTCGTGTGAGGAACGTGGTTGTCAACATCTCGTCGGTCGCGATCAACGCCTACCTTGAAATCCCAGAGCCCGACCATGACGAGTACGCACCACTCCTCTTGCACCCACAATGGGAGGAGTGAATTCACTTGCTAGCACACCCCGGAGCCCAATACCAGACGAAGAGGGTGCGCGGTCAAGTCATCCCTAACTTTCTTGCCATCTCCGATGACAACCGGTATGCCAAGGCGTGGCAACACTTCATCTGCTCAACGCTCCTCCCGTGCAAGAGAGAGCACGTCGTGGACCTCCCTCGCCTCGCCCTCCTCGCGTGCATCGTATCCGGCAAAACGATCAACATAAGGAATGTGATAAAGGAGAGGTTCGTTTTCTGCGCAACCCGCGACACCGAAGTGACGCTCGGGCACGGTGGCATCATCACCGGCATGTGCTTGGAAGCAGGGCTAAAAATCGTCCACAATGAAGCCCGACTTGGGCTTGGGGACCCTATTGATGCCGAGAAGATAATGAAGCTTCGACAATGGAAGCATGGGGACGCACATCCAGACGGGGTGGGATTCATCAATGTCCCGGAGCAACACCCCAGGAGCACACCCCAACCCGCCAAGAACAAGAGCACAATTACAACGATGTAATGACCATGATGAACCAGCTCGACTCCCGTCTGAGTGACACCCACAACGCATTAGGGAGCTTCCTCAACGACTTCGGAGAGCGACAACGGGAGTGAGACGGGTTTCAACAAAATATCTACAACATGTGGACGGAGCATCAACAGACCATCTACCCGGACGCCCCGAGCTACCCGGCCTATCCTCAACATCTCTTGATGTCGTAACCCGCGATCCCTTCATGGGATTCGAGCAGCTACAACCCTCAGCAACCCGAGGATGAGGGCGACCACGACGAGGACGAGTAGGGGAGCTCGGCCAGCCCGCAAGGTAAGTCCCCTTTTCCACCATTTTTATCGTGTGATTACATTGAGGACAATGTAAGTTTTAAGTTTGGGGCGGGGGGGGGGGGGGGGGGGGGGTAATTGTTTGTCTTGCGGGGGATTTTTTTTGTACATTAGTAGTTGATTTTCTAGGTTGTTTTTGTTTTGTTTTAGGATAATTGGTAGAAATTGGTGTTTGTGTGCTGTAACTGACTCAATAAATGTTTGCCGATGATATGGATAGTCTTAAGCGGTAGATATGTGAAAAGATCCGTGAATTACCGAGTGAAAAAGAATCTTGTTGAGTTTTGTGTTATCACTTAAAGCCCGAATAATGTTTGTCTCGATGCTTAGACGACCTTGAGTAGTAGTCTAACTCAGTTCTGAAAAGTGACCACCAAACACACTAAGAACCTTCTCGGATCCCTAGTCGAAGCGAAATTGAGCGCACATTGATCTAGTAAGGATGATATAGGCGTTAGGAATAACCCGTCGAGCCAAAAAGCCAACCCGAGAATTTTTATCAATTAGAACCCACTCACAAAAAGCCGAACAATTTACCTTTCTCGATACTTAGTCAGAAAAAGCCGAGCCAATAATTTTGAAAATCCCACAAAGAACCTCATTGACTTTAGCGACTCTTGAGTGACATGGTTGAGTGAAATTTTCTCTATTTTATGACATGTTTTCCGACTCGTCGCTACATATTACATTGTCCACTAGACACACCACGCCGGTGTTTATTTATATTGTTATGTACCGAAAAAGCAAAAAAAATAAATAAATAAATAAAAATAGAAAAAGAAAAAAAAAGTGTTTATTTATGTCAAATAGTTTTATTTTGGCGTGGTGTTCTATGTTTTTGTTTTAAGAGACTTGTCGGTAACCCAAGTCAATTCACGAGGTTTTTTAGCACTTAAGATGCATTTCCCCTCGCTCCTGACGACTTTTTAGATAGGGTTTTTATTGGTTGGAATTTCTAGTTATTACCATCTTCGATTTTCCCTATTTCTGCCCCTGCGGGGGTGGAGCGACATAAGTTTTTTCAAAGCGACCCGGGCGAACGACGGGAATTGAACCTGCGCATTTCGATTGAATAGAATCCTTAGGAAAAACTTTTTGTTTCCATTGTTGATTCTGGATTTCTCTCCAGTTGTTGCTTTTCTTTAGGACCCGATGAGGAAGTTCTAGACACCTTTCCCCTCATTATTTCGATGAAATATTTCTTTGGCACTCTTTCAAGGATGGCTGCTTCCATTATAATGAGCTCTTCATAGACAAACTTGGGATTTGCGACAGTCGAGGCAGGTAAATTAGATAATTTTGTGGGAAAAAGGGTATATCAATTTCAATATGAATAAAGAGACAAAGAATATCACTACTGTGTAAACAAATAGTTTTAGATTCAAATCCAAAAAAAAAATATAAATTTTTTTTGAAGAGAAATAAAGAATTAAACGATTTGAGTTCCGAATAGAATCTCTTTAGATAGTAAATGGGTCGGTTTGAAAATAAATAAATTCTCGGGGAGCGATTCATCCTTCCCGAACGCAGACCTCCACTGAAAGGATTCAACAAACCTTTTTCAAACCTGCTCCCATTTCGAGTAAAATACTCCCTTTTTCAATTAAAAATAGCCGCTAAAAATGATGCATTGGAAGAATCTTGTTGAGTTGAAGTTTGGGGGGAAAACACAGGAGAAGACTAAGGAAAACGTTCATGTTAGGCGAAAGTGATGCCAAGAACGTGGGGATGAGTGAATGAGCTTTGTATGAGGGTTGTGAGTTTGGTGAGAGATTTGAGTCGCTAAGGTCGATGTTTGAGCCACTAAAAATTCCATTCCATACCTTTGACCCTAGCCTAAAACATTACAAGCCTTTAAGACCTATTGACGAGCTAGGAATGACATGTGCGCATTAGTGGAGATCAAGGGTGAAGAGAAGGCTTATGATGTGTCGAATCGAATAAACTATCATTCAAAGAATCGATTCTTGTGAGCGCATATAAGGATTGGGAAAGGCTACGAGATTTGGGAATCGAAAGCTAATCGAGACAAAAAGACATTGCAAACGGCTTGAGCT
This sequence comes from Urtica dioica subsp. dioica, assembly GCF_054948205.1. Classification (NCBI taxonomy): domain Eukaryota; kingdom Viridiplantae; phylum Streptophyta; class Magnoliopsida; order Rosales; family Urticaceae; genus Urtica; species Urtica dioica. The sequence continues at coordinate 6,565,369 of NC_142765.1, read as the reverse complement.
AACACGAACTTGATGGATTCTTTTACATTGGGTAGTTGACGTAGAGTTTAAAACCATGGATTTCCGTGTAGATGTAAGTCTAGAGGTTTGAAATTGAGGCAAATATGAGTCAGTTATTTCACGTAAAACATTGAGATTTACCAGTTTACAGTAGGTAACTTCTTTTGTGCGTTTTTGTTTTGGGTCTATTGTTTTGTCGCTTGAGGGCAAGGAACGGTTTAAGTTTGGGGGTATTTGATAGGTGTGTGTCGTACGTATAAAACTCCTATCATCCCAACTAAATCCGAGCTTGTTCTTGAGTAGTTTTGAGATTTTTCATGTGTTTTGATGGTTTTCAGGTCAAACGTGGGATTTCTATGATACTATGGGCAAATCTGTACAAATCGAGGTATTCGGGATAAAAAAACGAGTAAAAAATGAAGAATGAGTCAAGAAGACATCCAAACCTCACGCCGCGACCCTCCTAGCACACGCTGCGAGGTCTGGAAATCATCTCGAACCATCTCTGAGCAGTTTGCTCATTCCACGAGGGTATGGAAGTGTAGACCTCGCGCCGCGACCCCCATATCGTGTGCCGCGAGGTTGAAGAACTTTAGCGCCGAAAATCCCCGAGCGTCAAGCCCGGAACGCGACCTCCCGAGAAGATCTACCTCGCGCCGCGAGGTGCCCCGAAACCAAAAGAGGAAATGCGTTTTCTGGGTCAATCTGAGCCGTTGGGTCAAGTTTTATTACCCAGTCTACTCCGAAAATTAGAAGAAACCCAAGAATTTCGACATAAGCCTATAAATACACTTCTCAACCTTTTGTTTAGGGATCTTAGCACTTTTTTATTGTTGTCACTTAGTTTTTGGGAGAGATAGAGAAAAAGAGGAGAGCCGTTCTTCATCAATTCGCTCCAATTACAGTTTTATTCTTCTCCTTTACTCTTGAACTCCCGTATTTTTAATTTACAATTGGGTATTTAATTATGGTTTCTTCTTCTTCCTATTCTTTTATTTTCTTTTTGTTTTCTCGCTACGCTATGAACTAATTCCATTAAGGACTATGGCGTAGCGGGTTTAGGATTCGGTTATGGATATGATTTAATATATTGAAGTTCAATTTTCATTCTCTACTACTTTGCTTAATTCAAATCCGTTTTTAATGCTTGATCGAGATTAGCTACCTTGTTCATGATTTTATACTTCAACTTGATGCTTGAGAAAGATTAGGTTGTTAGCGTTTTGGTTTGAATTACTATGATGCATGCCTAGGCTAGAGATAGTTAGGTTCCCATAGAATCTTGTGAATGCTCTTGATATGAATGCATGTTATTGTTAGGGATTGAGATCGAGAGAAGATTTTCCTAATTTTGACATTAGGTTGTTAGATGCTCGAGAGAGATTTAGCAATTTTATTCTGTGAGTATGGTTAGCAAAGAGTAGTGAGTTGATTGTTGATTGTGCGTCAAATTCGTGTATCCAAACCGTTGAATAAACTCGTGAAGCCTTGGTCCTTAGCCTTTTTTTTTTCTTACAACTTTTATTTGAGTATTTTGTTATTTAATTATTTTAAAACTTGTCAATAATTTGTGACATCTTTCCATCTCCTCTTTAGTTCAATTTGTGCCTAGTTGATTTGTTTGTTAATTAAGCTTGTTTCTCGTGGGATCGACACTCGTACTTAATACACTATATTACTCGAGCGACACGTGCACTTGCGCACTTGTTCCTCATAGATATGGAATTCATGTACAAGATTGCTTAAATGCAATGTATATCACCTTATGCTTTGTTCTTTGGAATGTGAATAAATGAACTGGCCAGTGTCCAAATTGAGTCACGACTCTTTTGGATGAATCAATGTGACTTGTTAGTTCCTTGTCAATACATTGTTTCTAATTTATTCACAAGTGACAAAGGAGTTAAGGAAATAACAACTAGAAGGGTAAAATGGTAATTTTATAAATCCCATCTAGTTGATGATATTCATGAAGGGTAAACATAGATAATATTCAATGGATCCACTCATCACAATTAAGTAGAATTTTGAGTAGAAAACATATTCATTTGAACCGAGAGATTTTCAGTGTCAACTCTTTAGTGGAGTCAGTTGACATTAAGCTAGAACTTGGAAAAGGTTTGTGAACTTTTGTGTCCAAGCATGATAGCTCAAGCTTTGTTCATTTGGATCCATGAGGTCAGTACAGCAAGTCATTAGAGTATGATTTGTTAAACTAGTAGCTAAGTCAAAACAAGTTCAAGTTTTGAACTAGACAAATTTTACAAAAATTGTCTAAAGGGCAATTTTGTCCATTAGGACATAAGATGGTATAGATGTCAAAAATAAGATTTTGGACATTGTCGTATGATGACAATGAAATAAGTCCACACGGCCAACATTAGAGAATTGGTCTTTGATGATTGAATTTCAATTCATGGAATTTTATGTCAAAATTCTACATGGGCTTTTCTTATATTGTCATGAACAAATAAAGAAAAATCTAGAAGCTTGTTCTAGAAGCACAATTCCGTGGCCACCATCATGAAAGAAAGAAGGAATTTATTTTGTGCATTGATGTATGAAGATACTTGCCAAAAGGAAAATGAGGAAACAAATTGATAGCATAAGCTATCAAAGTGGACGGCCAAGAGGTAGTGAAAAAGGGAAATTTCCATCCTTGGTATTATTATGGGAAATAGAGATTGTGCTCATGAATATGTGATATTCAATAGAAAAGAGGAAACTACCTCTTCAAGGCAATCTCTCCTCGTATAAATACCACACCTCATTCACAATGTTGAAGACACAAGTTTTTGAGATTGAGAGCTTCTCTCTCTAGAACTTGGCCGCCCTCTCTCTCTCTCTCTCTCTCTCTCTCTCTCTCTCTCTCTCTCTCTCTTCTTGCTCTTTTGTTTTGGCACCTTGGTCCTCATTAGACCTAGTATTTTGTATTAGCTCTTTGGCTCTAAGACTAGTTCTTGAGTCATTGTGTTTAATAGTGCCCACACACTAAATCATTTCTAAACTTGAAGACTCTAGTGGTATAAACTATCGTGGTTACTCAGGATTCAAGAAGACACGAAGGAGACAAGCTAAGTGGGAAGACGAGCGATTCAACCTTTCCAAAGGCTTCTCAACGCTCAAGCTTTAAGCGAGGTTGGTACCGAGTAAAAACTCTTTACAGTTATTAATTTTAAATTATATGTTCATGCACTTTGTCTAGGTAGTAAAATCGTTTTACGTGTTTTAAATAATTTTTTATATTTCGTCGCTTGCTAGAAGCGATAAATTATTCTTAATCCTAGATCTATTCCAACATTATCCAACTTCTAGCGAATTGCAGTCAATGGTGCAAGCCCATCATGCCATGATGGAGCTGATGCAGTGACAGATCTTCGAGCTCACACAGAGCATGACACCAAGTCCTCCGTCGCCCATGCAAACTCAGCCGTCGCCCTTGACACCACAACCTCAGACTACGACGTCACCAGCTACAAGGGCTGATGACCAGACGCCAGCTTCTGTAGAGTTCCAGCGAGAACGTCCTAGCGGCAGTGGCGCCAGAGGAGATATCAGCGCATCCCGAGGCTGAGGCGGAAGAGGATCAGCCACAATGGAAAAGTGGTTTCAAGCGCGGAAGAAGTAGTGTATTTATTGTTAGCGAACAAACTGTTAGTTTAATTATATTTTACAAAACATCTCGAATGTAAAATATTTTATATTACCTTTATAAGCAATTTATTTATTTTCTAATTCGAATTTCTATTCCGATTAATAATATCTTCTTATTTATTTAGTAAATATTAATTCAATTTATTTTAATATATATATATATATATATATATATATATATATATCATTGGATGTGACAAATCGCATCCAATACTCCGCCCGCCAAAACGCAGGAAAGACTACTGGATGCGACTTGTCGCATCCAAAAATTTCCATTCTTTTGGCGAGAACAACATTGGATGCGACAGTCGCATCCAATAGCCTAATAATCCATCAAAATAAATACGTTTGAATGCGATATTGGATGCGACTTATCGCATCCAATAAGTCGCATCCAAAAACCTGAACTTTTGGATGCGACAAGGTCAATAGATGTGGACTATTGAATGCGACTTTGTCGCGTCCAATGTCGCATCCATTTTGATCATTGGCTGCGACATATTCATTTTTGGATGCGACAAACGTCGTATCTAAAAGTGCTTTTTATCCTAGTGAAATAATTAAGAATAGAACAAAAGGTGTTATGATACTTTTCTCTTTCCTTATGTAACAACTTGTCGATGAAAAATAAATGTCAAAGTTATAATGTTTTAGGAAAAAACGAATAGATACAAGTCGTTTCATTAATCTCATTTTGTTGTTTAGGGTTTGAGATTATTCCAAAAGTATAATTAATTAGAATTCATTATTAGGGATGGCTGGGTAGGGTCGTGCAAAACTAGACTTTACCCACGATTTTTTTTTAAACCATACCCATTTATTTTTAATGGGTCTGGATCTGGGTAAAATCCTAGATAGTACATGGTAACTCATGGATATTTTTTTTACCCATTTGATATTAAATTTATTGATAAAAGTAAATAAATCTTTAAAAAAAATAAACAAATCTAAAAAAAAATACGTAAACTAATAAATACACATACTAAAATTTGCTTAAAAACTCATAAATATAGTAATAGTTTCAAGCAAGTAGGGTATGGGTAGGATCTTGAATAGGGTACTAAAAAACTACACCCTATCAATACCTATATAATTTGTAATGGGTAATACTCATATCTTACCCATTAGCCATTACTGATTTATGCTGGTAAGACCTTACTCGTGGTGGTTAGGGTCTTCCGGATACGTGAGTACATAGGTAAAATTACCATCCCTATTCATTATCCATTGAAAAGGTTTTATTCCATTTTTATGACCATAACTATCATTAACATCAATTTTTCATGACATATTTGTAATTGAATGTCATTAAATATAGTTTTTCAAGATATTCATACTTTTAGAATAAATGACTCTTATTGAATCATGAAAAAAAAAAAAAAAAAACTATTAAATAGTAGTTTTGGAATAGATCGCAGTGCATGCACTTAATTTTAGAGGAAATGATAAAAATGGATGCTCTAACTATAAGATGATAAATAGATCGCCTAATTCAAAAAAGAAAAAAAAAACCAAATTTGTTAAAGTTTTGGACAATTTTGCCATTAATTATCTGTTTCCCCAGCACAAATATCATTGGCATAATCGGCCTAGCTTTGGAATATGAGGTCATATGGGGCTACCGAAGGATACAAAACGGACGATTGAAGTAAAATAGAGGAAAGTGACTTTTAAGTTTAGATGAAATTAAAAACATCTCATTCGGTAAATTATAATAAAGTAAATGTACAATGACAATATTGGTGAATTTAAAGTTCAAAAGCTAGTATCATATGATGGTTTCTCCTTGGTTTAGAGTTGACTCTACAAACAAAATGATCATATTGTATTTTACTTTTATAAGAAATTGGATGTAGAAAAAAAAGGGTCCAAAATATATAGGTTCGTGCTAAATTAGTGACATGTGATAAATTTTTTTGTCGTGATAATTTTTTTTTTAAAGTGTTAAATTATTAAATAAGTCTAAAACAATTTTGACTATTTTGTTAATTAATTAATTATTTGATATAGTTTTCTAAAAGGAAAATCTAATAGTCCACAAAGCAATTAAAGAATAGTAGAAATGGAGAGACGTTTCCACTCAATTATTAGACGAAGAACTAAACTATTTTAAAAAGAAAAATAAAGAAATTTGTAACTAACTAAGTCATTATAATCTTAACATTTTGGATATAGTCAACGTTTGAAAATTTTAAGAAAAATAGCTTAACAGATGCGGGGACACTTGAATAACCCATTTGAATTTTTCATTTTGCCCTTTGTTTAAAGCAGTTTTTTTTTCTGCTACAGTTCGTCACACATATTCTCTCTCATACAGTTTTTTTTCCTCATCAAAACTTCAAATATTCATATCTTCCTCATATAAACTCGAAATTGAGTGATTTCAAATCCTACAGATTCGTGGCGGAGAGAACTTCAAAATAGACCCATTGTCATTAATATTCCATTTTTTAAATTATTTACATTTTTTTTGTTAATTATAACATGTTTAATGAAGATATTTAAACCAAATATAATTGTCATCGACTATTTTCCTAAACATTTGTAAACGTCGGTTAGATTCTAATTTTATAACTTACTTTTTGAACAAGTCTATAACGCCCAATAATAAAAGACCATTTTGAATAGACGCTTTAACCAAATAATGGAATGGCTTACTTAGGTGAACTTTATTAAATAATTTAAATTTGCTTATTTAATCCGATCAGATACATCAACAATTAGCGTTATTCGAGTTTTTTTTTTTTTTCTTTCACATAACGTGTATTTTCTTGTTTCCAGTCAGAAACTCCATACACGGAAAAAGATTACATCAAGATAAAATGGCAGAAGACTTAGACGAGACACATTATAGCTTCACTACAAAATTTTACAAAACTAGAGTTCAGTTTTCGGGGATTGTTTACCCCTCATAAACTCCGGAAATCGCACAATATTTTTACTTTTGCCAGAACAAAAGCAGAGAGATCATATATTTTTATAAGACCTTTTCTCTATTTGCAAAAATAAAAAAAATAAAAAAAAGTTTTTCCCCGCATCGGAGATGAGTGCTCAACTGCTACCGCCGGCTTTGAGACGGCCGATCAGTTCATCCTGAAAAGAATCAAGACAACTTTGATGTTAACATACGAATACATCGGGAGTAAAAATGGAAAGAAAAGTACAGAATATAAAAAAATAATAAATAACTTGCCTTCTTTCCCTTTATAGAGAGACCCTTTGCCTTGAGTAGCGCACGGAGACGTTCTACGGTTAGACCATGGAAGTCCTTACTCGGTGTTACCCCACTCGTTCCCTCTTCAATGATATTATGAAAGACATCACAATTATAGAAATTGGAGATACAATAGTAGCATAGGAACACGTATAGCTCGTGGAAGTTGCAAACTTCTCACGAAAACGAAAAAACTTGTTAACGTTCTGTTTAGCATTGTGTGATAGTATTTTGGAATCTGCCTATAAATGCCTCAAATTATATGGTATTACATCATGAATTATCATAGTATTTAGTCATACCTTGCCGAGAGGTACTCTGACTATTGGCTCTCTTCGCTGAAGCTCGGCTATCCAAAACTCTTTCTGCCGTCCTATAATTTAAAAGAAAATACATAGGTGTGCGATTGTTGATCCACACCAATGTAATCAAACAACTAGAGTTCAAATATGCAATCAAGACAGCATGAAAAAAAAAGGTAATAATTTACAAGAAAAAAAAGTTGATAAAAATATAATAAAACTTCAACAATTTTTTTTTTTGGTTATGTTACTAATTTTAATATTTCTTAGTGTGCGAGTAGAATCCTCCATAAGAATAAGAAGCCGAGATGAGTGTGAACACGATATAAGAGCACAAATACAATTTTTATTTTTATACAAAAATAACTATAAACACCAAGCTCTATGCATAGATACCCCAAATCAAAGGCAAAACAATTTGAGGCATTTGTCTAACCTCTTTCTAGAACTTTCAGTACCGCCTGCACTTTTCGTATCTTTTGAATCGGCTTTCTTGTTCCTGAGCGTAAGTGACCTTATCAATATGTTCTGCTGATTCGTCTTGATCTGTTGGCTCTCTGATCCACACAGGTATATATTATCAGAAATAGATCTCTAATTGTTACACTTTACAAAATGGGATAACTTGATTAAGATATAAATAACAACGACACTTCATTTTATGTTGCAGAATAGAAGTCACCGGATTGTACCCATTGAAACTACACTCAAGTTCCCGTATCATTAGAAGTGTGCCTAACTCACACTCAAAAGCTAGCTCAGGAATGGAGAGATGCCAAACACTTACAAGGAGCACATTAATCGATGTTGGACATTCTAATACGTATTATAAAACAATTGAGCTTCAAGTTGTTGCTCAGCGAAATTTATAATTAAAAAAAATAAAAAAACCCTGAAATGCTAACTTTGAATTTGTTCCCTGGGCAATCATTCACTTGCCAAAAGTAAATTTAACCTAATCATGAAATCAAACCTTTTATCCTAATCATCAATCGATAAGTACTTCTATTTCCCAAATCGCCGTTGAAGAGAATGCTAAACAAGGTTTAAAAATTACAAATAACCCTTTTATGAACATCTTTCTCATCACAATTCATAATGGACAATGTCAATAATCTTTATGAAAAAGACGATTACGAAAAAATGAAAACCTGGCGGGTCTGTGTTATGAACGCAAACATAAACGCGCATTCCACCCTGAAAGAAAAAAAAAATTAAAACATTTAAGCAAAATTCAAGGACACATTAAAATGCTCGATAAATATTCAAATTCTTCCCCTTATATATTCAGTAATTGGCACAAATTCTAACAATCCAACCATCCTCAAATTAGATGAAACTCTCACAATCACAGCACAAAAACGATATTTTATCACATACAACATATTTATCAGCCAAAATACGTCCCAGACGATTTAATCATGATTAAACACCCCAAAGTCGATGATTACTCTTCTGTACTAGCAATGCCCCCAAAAAGATCCCTAATGACGTTCAAACCATTATAAAGCCCTAATTGTCACTAAGCACAATCACAGAGAACTGAAACACACAATTCGTCTCTCTACAACACAAGAGATCAAGAATTAAAAAACAATGATCTAACCTTGAATAAGTTTCCAAACAAGTAATAACATAATGGCCAAGAACAAAGTAGAAAATGAATTTGACAGAAAAATATAAGGGCTAAAAAAAAGCAGCGAAAATCGTACTAGCGAAGAAACAAATGAGAGAGTTACCGGATTGGAAGAGAGAACGGTGGAGGAGAAGAGCCCACGGGAAGGGAGATTGGAGAGGAACTTGGAAGCGTTGATATTAGCCGTTTGATTTGAATCGAGCGGTGGAGATGAAGAGCCCTCCATTGCCGAACTCTCTCTCTCTGGAAAAAAAACCCTGGCTGAGAGAGAGTTAGTTTTGTAAATAATTTATAATTATTAATCAGAGAATAAAAAAGGAAAAAGAAAATAGAGAGAAGGCGGGTTATTGTTAAAGAAATGGCGCCTAATTTTTTTTTTCCTTTTTATTGCTTTTTTTGGTATTTATTTTAGCTATTTTTTGTCACACTCCAACGAGTTGTTTATTAACTAAGAAAATTTGTGGTCAATTTTTTTTTTTTTTTTATATATAAAATCATAAAAAATCCGACGTCGTGACAAACTTTTCGCATCTATACATAAAACACATAACAACTTTTCAACAAAACTTAAGAGCAACACATAATACTCAAAACATTTACTTATTAGAAGGTCCATCAGGTCAAAATAATCCATATACCAAGTCTCGTCAGCATAGAAGCGCTCGCTAGTCAACCCACTACAACATCTATACGATCTACAAGTATCCCAAAAACGAATGAGCTAACGCCGCGTAAACAAAAACAATGCACATGCAATGATGTTGACGAAACCATTTGATCAATTTCTTTTCTCTTTCTTTGAAAACTGTTACTTGTTCGTGCACATGATACGATTTTAAGGCCCCAACCTAGCTCATTTGTTCGCGAGGTCGATCCCTAAGTCATAATATCTAATCCCCCGGACTTAAATGGGTGGGCTACCCTTATTGAGAATCAGACGACGGACAGGCTATCCATACTAGCACCAGCCGGACCAATTCCCCGTACTGGGAACTAGCCGAATACTAGAACATTCCGAACAAGTGTTTGACCTCTAGTATTGAGAGTCAAACCAACTGATTACCAGTACCGGTAACCAGCTAAATTAGCTCCCCGTACTGGGAACTAGCTGCCACTTATGGGTACTGTTGATGTCGAAATCTCAACAATCACAAATATTATTTAAGATATATTTATTTGATTGATTTAATGGGTCTCAAAAAGACTTTGTATAAGAAACAAACGATATTTAACTGAAAGGAATATTAATACGAAATAATAAAAGAATAATCTTTATTATATCGGCTGTTTACAAGGAGGCGAAGTGTCGAACTCAAGTAGGCAAGCTCAAAAGATTTAAAGAATTTGAATAATTACGTAATATAGAGTGAAAGCTTGTGTGTACAAAAATGTATACAAAAATTATTATTTATATGCGAAGAAATGATCGTACCTCTTGGACACGTGTTGATTAGTTCGTCATCGCCACGTTGTGGACTTATCAAGTCTTAGATCCGATCTTCTCGGCGAGATTGTGGGTTGACCATGACTTCGTTACTTGGCTAGGTCAACACGGGTGAACTGGATCACGTCTCTGTAAACTGGGCTTGGGATTTTCCTCCTCCTCGAGCCGGACTGGATCATTTATTGGGCCTTTGGTCAAGCCGAAACCCAATAAATAATAAAACTTAATTTTTATACCCCACAATTAGGCCACAAATATTTCCAAAATATTTCGAATATTTTGAAAATATTTTGCGCGGAGAATATGAACTGTCTCGAAAATTTGGAAGGAAGTTGGTAAAAATTTTAGACACGTTGCTTCGTGTGATGGAGCCCTCTTGTTGATGATTGAAAAGGCATAGTCACATTGAAAAAGTCGGAGTCGAAGAGTCGCGGGTGTCTGTTGATATTCTCGGATATCGAATACTTGATTTGATTTTGAGAGATTTTCTCGGAATGCAGCTGGATATAGTCGTAATACGTGCAACGAAAAGACATTTCTTCTCATTTATATTCAGAGCATCCGAAGTAAAAGGTAACTTTTTCATTCTCTTAACTCTCATTTTCTCTTTGAGTTCTTAGTTTCGTATAGGCTTCGGCTAGTTTTTGTTCTTAGTTCGACTAGCGAACTCAAACAAGTTCATATTTCTAGTCACTTCGTTCCCATGCCTTGATGTCGAAATCTCAACTTTTCGCACCCACAAGTTTTCACTCTATATTACGTACTTATTCAAATCCTTTAAATCTTTTGAGCTTGCCTACTTGAGTTCGACACTTCGCCTCCTTGTAAGCAGCCGATATTGATAAACATTATTCTTTTATTATTTTGTATTAATATTCATTTCAATTAAATATCGTTTGTTTCTTATATGAAGTCTTTTTGAGACCCATTAAATATATCAAATAAATATACCTTAAATTATATATATGAAATTCAGGGCGTCACATAATGATTGCTCATTCTTTTGTTCAACCTCGTGGGCGTGCATTGTCCTAAGAGTCTGCACCTGGTGTTCGATCGGGATGACTGGTTCGACTCTATGTATTAGAGAAAATGGGGTTTCCCCGGTCGGCCTCCGTGGGCTGGTCCGATAGGCCCAGATCACGCCTGGTAGCTCTTCCGCCCATCGTCCTTTTTTAGTCGTAAGCCTTTTCTTGATGTAGTTTACGATGGTCTTATTTGCTACCTCAGCATGTCTGTTTCTCTGAGGGTATCGTGGTGTCGACATCCTTAGTTCAACGTTGTTATTGTAGCAAAACTTTCTTAGTCTTTTGGATATGAATTGTGAGCCATTGTATGCCACGATTTCGTGAGGTGTCCCGTGCTGACAGATTATATTTTTCCAGATAATGGCCTCCACGTCGATGTCTTTTACTAAGACAAAGGCACCTTCCTCGAACCATTTTGAAAAATACTCTATCAAGATTAAGAGAAATCTTAATCCGCCTGGGGCGGCTGGCTCCCACAATGTCCATAGACCACTTCATGAAGGGTATGGTGTCGAAATGGAAGACAGCTCTTCTACGGGTCTTTTTATGTTATGGGCGTGTCTTTGGTACCGGGTCACAGTGAGGCGAGTGTGCCTCGTAATCAACTAACATTGTAGGCCAGAACTAGCCCTGTCGTTTGATTTTTAAGGCAAGTGTTTTCTCACCTGCGTGGCTTCTGCATTCCCTCTCATGTACGTCTTCGAGGATTTTCTTAGACTCAGCCAATCCGACGCATCTGAGGTATGGTCATGCGAAGCTTCTTTTGAACAAGCTTCCACTTATTATGCGAAACATCGCACTTCTCAGTATGAGTTTGCGTTTTGCCATTTTTTCAATCGGGACTGTACCAGTGGTGATGTAATGTATGATTTCATGCATCTCTCCAATCCCCCCTTCTATAGTTATTACTACAGTAATAGTAGTGGTTATAGAAGGTTGTTTGATTGTCTCGACTGGTATAATTCTTTTTAGGTCTGGATCCGAAGTGGATGCTAAAGCGGCGAGAGCGTCTGTAGAGGTATTTTCGCCTCGAGGGATTCGCTGTTGGCATTGGTGCCCACAAGAAGAGTAGTAGTCATAACTTATATACATTTGATGTAATATAGTCTTACGAAGACTCTTGCTTGTAACTGCTGAATAATTAATAAAAAGTTGAAACTTTCATTCGTTCTTCCTTGTTTGTTTGAAGCTTTATGATAAATCTTAGTCTTTAGTCCTTAAACAAACCTAACAACAAATGACGAGTCAAATATAGATTTGCATGAACAAACTCTTCATGGTTTGCTTAAAACAGTATATTCACAATCTAAGGATCAAAGGGCTATTGATCTCAGTATGATTGTTAGGAGAATCTATGATATCTGGTTATGAGACATAGAGAGTTATGTTGTCAATGGTGTCCACAAGAAGAGTAGCAGTCATTACTTATGTACATTTGATGTAATAAAGTTTCACGAATACTCTTTCTTGTAACTGCTGAAAAATTAATAAAAATTGAAACTTTCATTCATTCTTCCTTGTCTGTTTGAAGCTTTATGATAAACTATAGTCTTTAGTCCTTAAACAAACCTAACAACAAATGAAGAGTCAAATATAGATTTACATGAACAAACTCCTCATATAGAGTCAAATAAAGGGCTATTGATCTCAGTATAATTGTTAGGAGAATCTATGATGTCTGGTTATGGGAAATATAGAGTTGAAGACTCTATAGATCTTCCTAGGTATCTTCTGAAGATACTGAATTGACCAGTGTACTTCTAGAGACATTGAAAGAACAAACCATTTAACCTCTTCTGTCTCGGAGTCACTATGTATGAATTGCATCATGCTTATCTCAATCCTGAAATGAGACATGTCATTTCATAGCTTACGTATTCTCATTTGAGAAAGTCAGAGTTCTAGATTCACTATGTGATATAGACAATACATATTGGTGAAGTACTAAGTTATGAAGATGTCATGAACAACTTTGTGAAGATCTCATAGATATGCAATATATATCACCTCACGATTTGTTCCTTGGAATGTGAATGAATGAACTGGCCAGTGTCCAAATTGAGTCATAACTCTTTTGGATGAATCAATGTGATTTGTTAGCTACTCGTCAATACATTGTTTCTAACTTATTCACAAGCGATAAAGGAGTTGAGGAAATAACAACTAGAAGGGTAAAATGGTAATTTTGTAAATCTCATCTAGTTGATGATATTCATGAAGGGTAAGCATAGATAATATTCAATGGATCCACTCATCACTGTCAAGGAATCGAGCGCGCATCGGACACGAACGATCGCTCCGATGCGACTCGTTTGAGATGATTCCACCATATAACCATATTAATGCGGAAAAATAATTAATTACGCTGATCATAAGCTAATTAAATTATGGTTATAATTAACAAGATCTAGTTATGTTTAATTAATTTAATTCACGAGAGCATATAAGTCAAGCAACCGATATAAGAGTAATCGAGTACTTACATTGATTTTCGGTTCAGCTACAGAACGCTCCAATCCAATCGCGTATTTTGTAATGTTTTAAATAAAAATCCAACAAGTAAGGGCCCATTCTAATGTCCCATTCTAATGTCCCATTTAAAAATAAATCGATATGTTAATCATTTATTTTGTAATGTTTTAAATAAAAATCATTAGGGCCCAGCCCATACAATTAATTAAATAAAACATTTAAAAACTTAATTTTTTTTTTCGGTAAATTTTTTTTTATATTGAGTGGGCCCGTGGGCCCACTAGGGTTTCCGGGCTGAGGCCCGGACGAATCCTCTAATCTTGACCTAGGTCAAGACTAGACTTGAGGCTGCACCGGACCGCCGCCGCCACGAGGGCACGGCCCGGCACGAAGAGGACCGCCGAGACTTGTCACAAAATTTTGTGACAAGTTTTCTTGTGGCGTAGTCGTGGAGGCTTTCTTCATCTGTCATGCTTCTACGTTTTGTGTCCGTCTCTCGCCGATCGTCGTGATCAAGAACGTCGCACCATTGGATTACAACAATAATAATAATAATTACATAAAACCTATACCCTTTGAATTTCGGGTTTACAAAAAATCTAGAAAAGCGAGAATCAAATATTCTACGATCAAACCACGAATCACAGTTCATATATCATATATTGAATTGCATGAAATTCACATCCACATATAATTTCATTCAAACCATATTTAAATTAATTACAAGAACGAATCGATTAATTAATCATAACATCTAGCTCTGATACCACTTGTCGGGGAATTGAGCGCGCATCGGACACGAACGATCGCTCCGATGCGACTCGTTTGAGATGATTCCACCATATAACCATATTAATGCGGAAAAATAATTAATTACGCTGATCATAAGCTAATTAAATTATGGTTATAATTAACAAGATCTAGTTATGTTTAATTAATTTAATTCACGAGAGCATATAAGTCAAGCAACCGATATAAGAGTAATCGAGTACCTACATTGATTTTCGGTTCAGCTACAGAACGCTCCAATCCAATCGCGTACTCTTTGCGTTGTCTTGATGAAGGACTCGAGGATGACACCTTAGTCTTCCGAAACGTAATTTCCGAGACGAATAAAAAAGATGAGTGGGCACTGTCTTTATCTCACTGGATCACGAAACTAGGTGTTTCGAGATCTCTCTCTTATTTTACTAAGAATGGAAACGAATTTCCGAGGGGAGGGAGAGAAAATTTCGCACGGCCAAGGGAGAGCCACGAAATTATTAGGTTAAAATCCTTAATTTTTGCGTTCTCATGAACCCCTATTTATAGTAGTAAAATGAGATATTCATGGAATCTTCCAGAATATTTTATTTCTTTTTATTGTGTTCACACTGGTGGATTAAATCTAGGCCCTTGGATCTCAACAAGTGAATCCTACTTTTTCTCTCATCCATCAGATCAATATCTATGAGATATTATTCTTTTATTTAAATAGAGAATAATTTATTTAGTGAGATAATAAAGGAGAATATATTATTCTCCTAAATATTCTCCTAAATACTTTCCGTTAAATAAGGAGAAAATATAGGACAATATCTTATATTTTTCACTCTCCTTTATTTAAACAACTAAAGAGAAAATATTGGTAAATACCAATATTATGTATTTTCGAATTTGATGGCACACGGCCAAGGAGATTTTTGCAAACCCTAGTGCCAAATAACCAAATTCGAATTTTCCATGTGTGCAAAGCCCAATTGCTTAAAACCCAATTATTCATTTATTTACTTGGTCCAACAATAAACAAATAATTAATAATTGTTTATTTACTTGATCAAACAATAAATAAACAATTCTACCATAAATATTTATTTAATTATGTGAATACCCGTTTTCCAGAATTAATGCTGTCAATCACAATTACAGCAAGTGAGATTAATAATGATAAACATTATTATACGAAAGTTCTTATCCGCCTTTATCAGAGCCGAATCGGGGACTATGGACTTAGTAATAGGAGCTTAACAAATCCGAGGAAAAAGAAGAAATAGTCCTTTCTCTTTTGTCCATCGATTCGTCTAATCTTGGTCAAATACTCCACCTTGTAAGCCAAGACTGAACTCTCCTTTATACTAGAATTATATTTACTCATCGTGAAGAGTGTCCACTGATATAGTCAGTTCGTGATCAAGATCCTCCAGGTTCAACCCGTGTCAAGAGAAGTCAATTTTTCCGTTATACTTCTCTTGATACATATCAGCCCTAAGCATTGTTGCTTCCCTAGCGAAAGATTCTTTCGAACGTTACTTACTTCGAAAGTGCTAGCAATCTATCGGTTCTGGAATCAACCCTTAGGTGAGTGAACATTAACCTTCTTTCAGGAAGGATGGATTCCGTATCTGTAAATCACTTCCCACTCGAATCATGCTCTGAGAAAACTCCCAAGACATAAGCTGTGATTAGCATGAATAGCCTTTTAGCGAATGAGTCAAAGAGCTCAGTAACATAACCCAGTGTCCATGATCACTTCAGGATTTAGATCAAGTCTCACTGTGACCATCATAGTGACCTCGGTTAGTGTGTCGTAACGGTCCTTAAACAACACATCTACACCAAGACCTGTCCAGGTCGTACACTTACCACAAGTGTAGAATGCTCCCACATAGTGATCAGCCTTCACCTATGTGTTCCACATATATGACTTTAGATATAGCTTTCCAGGCGTATATCAGTCATCGACCATGTTTTAGCACACCGCCCGAACTCAGGTGCCAAACACATGACTTAGTTAGATACGGAGGCTATGGAAGATAGTTGTTATTGATTCTAATTATTTAGAACTCAACCCACTAATCATATAATGCTAATAAAGTAATCTTATTATCGAATTTAGTAATCATTATCTTCAAGTGGGCAATATTCCCAACAATCTCCCACTTTGACCTGAGAAGATAAGTTTCCTTCAGCCAATTCAATTCTTTGCCATCATTGTAGACGGTTTAGACCTTGACCCAGGATTGAGATTCCCATCATATGGATTCCCACTTTTATCTATACTCTATCATTTATGTCGATCTGACATATGTCCCATTTTCATATTATTCTAGTTCATGCATTTTTTGCAAGTGATCTTTGACTTACCATTTAAGGTCAAGTCAAATTGTCCATAGTAAATAAATTTACTTTAGAACAAATTAACACTTCGCATACCATTAGATTATACACCAGACTTTATATATAAAGATAACAAGTCTCCCTATCAAGGTGTACATCCCTTATTGGTGCCAAAACAGGTTGCACCATTGCATGGTTTGATCTCATCACCACTTACTATAGTGTGATTTATTGAACGCATTTAAATAAGAACTTTATTGACCTATTTCCATTACTGTTATTTATAAATCATCCTTGTTTGTGTTGTTCATATTCAATATATACACAGGACTTTAAGGATCTACTATATTTAAATAACTAAGTATCTCACTATTTCCAGAAATTACAGTGTTTACAACACATGTAGTTATTCTCGGAAATACGACATTGTCTAAGGTCTAATTATTAGTCCTTTTAAAGACAATGTCAACAGCCTCAACATTGAGCTCATACCTTATATCAATAAGTATGTTTGAGACATAATGGAATGAGCATGTCGTTTCTAAATTTAATTTTAGAAATAGTTAGCTCAGTCAATTTACTTGTGTCATACTGAGGTCTAGAACTATAATAGTAATGACTTTATTCATGACACTTGTTTAGGAGCTACACTTATCGATCATTTTCAAAATATCGATTATAACAAACATCCATGTACAATCATGATTAGTTTGTTAAGTACTTAGGATCTACCTTTCATATTTCAAAAGGTTTAGTAGTATAACTACTTCGATCCATGTCTTTATGTTATTGGAACTTCATCCTCAAAGGACAGTTCATCTTCAATTTTGAAGATCCCTAATGAAGTGGTTCGTGGTATCAGAAAGAAGAGTATCATTGATAATAATGTCTCTCCTTAAGGGCTCAATCCCTTACCTTATAGCTTATAAAGCTTAAACCATTTCATTAATCCTTTTATAGATCTCTCTATTCCTTTAAGCTAATAGCTTAACAGGTAGATCTATTAAATATGGGCTAATAACTTTCAGACAAGTTAGTATGATCGAGAGTGATATCTCAAGATCATGTCTTTCCATTTAAGGAAAGTTTATTGTTGATGAGAGTGACAAGGATCCATTCTAGGATGCTCCCACTAGGTTATTGATTTTAACGACAAGATAATTCAAAATTATCCTTCCTTTCAATTCATTGATTTATGTGGCAAGGTAATCATTGATCACTCTTTCACTTTAATTATTGAATAATAGCATATACATTCCGGTTAAGGATGCCATCTTCAATGATGGGATTAATCCTGTGAAGGATGTTGCTATTTATTGAACAACAAGTGGCTAGATTTCATTAAAGAAAGCTCCCACTCTTTTATTGAACAATAGTGACTAGAATCCAATTAAGGATGGTCCCACTCAATAAAATTGGTTATTTAGTGGCTAGGTTCCATTTATGGATGCTCCCACTATGTCAATGAATAAGAGTAGCTAGGTTCCAGCTAAGGATGCTCCTACTCGATTATTGAATTTTAGACTGGCTAGGTTCCAATTAAGGATGCTCCCACTCAATCAATAAATCTAGAGTGACTAGGTTCCATTCAAGGATGCTTCCACTCAATCAATACGAATATTAGTGACTAGGTTCCAATTAAGGAAGCTCCCACTAATTTAATTCATCATCAACACTAACTTTTAGTTGTGTCTCCTTTATTACTTATTATTCGCACAAGTCATTGTCGAATAATGGTAATATTTATTTAGACGCTTTCAAAGCTCTAAATAGTTCTTAAACAATAAAACATATTCAACATAAGAATTTAATGAAGCAATAAAAGCTAATTAAATTCTAACAGAGATAATTACTTAGAAAATATTTATATTTATTTATTGTGCTTCTATATAGCATATGAACAGAAAAACGTGACTTTCATATTCTATATCTTTTTCATAAGGACATAAGCATTCATGCATATTCAAATATCATAAAAGCAATCAAGGCATTCAATAGAATGAAATATTTAAAGACACAACCATGTGTTCATAAATAATGTAATAAAACATAAAGAAAGAAAGATTCATCCTTTCTGGAATAGCCATAAATGCTACAATCCAGAAAACCTCGGATTATTAAATGACACATCCCATGTTCAAAAAATAAATCCAAAAATGAAAGTAATAAAACTAGTGGGAAATTAGATCTTCAAACGGAGCATGAGCTTCTCTACAATTCGGGCTTGAATCCGACATTGCTCAGCAAGCTCGTCTACACATGTGTGCTCCATCAGATCTGCTCTGCAACAAGAAAAGAAGTATGCTCATGAATAATTATCCTCAAAACCTTTTTAGGATATCTTTAATCATGAATTTTAAGGTACCATACCAGCATTCTTCTTGTTTTTCTCAAGGTCAGCCAAGTACAAAGGACAATGCCTCAATGGCCTTCAGTGTTGCAGTGGTGACATTTACCAATGCTTTCTCGCTTCTTTTCTTTTCCTTTTCCACTTCTCTTGAAGTTCTTCCTTTCCTTCTTAGCGGGACCTTTCCCCTTTGAAGTATTCGGACGTGCCTTAGATGACTCAGCACCAGAAGTCAACATCTTCTTGGTTTTAGGCGAAGAACTCTTGTCAGCATAGAGAGCTGACCCTTTGTTCTTCCCATGTCGAGTGATAGACTCGAAAGTCTGTAGTTCATTCAACAGCTGAGACAATCCATACGTCAACTTGTTCATGATGTAGTTGGACGTAAACTGTATGAAGTCACTCGAAAGGGAATTCAGTATTATTCCCACCTGAGTAACCTCATCCATCTGTGCCCCATGGAGTTCAGCTTCGGTGAAGTAGTTAGTCATCTTCATGACATGATCCCTCACCGGAGTTCCCGCAGTCATCCTAGTGCCAGTGCACTTACGGATGAGCTCAATGCGGGCTTGATCGCTTTGCATCCCAAACATTTGTTGCAACGAGTCAAGGATCTCCACAGCGGTCTCCTTCCCTTCCATCTTAGTTCGCAACGCATCAGATATGCTTGCGAGCATGTAGGCCACCGCCTTGTTATTGGCAGTAGTCCACGTGTCATAGTCCTCCCTCAAGTTTTTGGAGGCACCATGAGCAGGAAGAGGAGGTCTGTCTTCAATGAGGATAAAGCGAATGCTTTCACTCACAAGCACAATGTTGAGATTAGACTTCCACTTAGGGAAGTTATCTCCAGTCAGGACGTCTTTCGACAACAGGGCCATAATAGGATTCGACATGATTATTAAAGACATAAAAAGAACATTTATTGGCAATATGAAAAGAAACAACCATCAATATAATTTAGGAAATAAAAACTATAATGCAAACATGCACGGGATAAAATACTAAACAAAAGAACCCAGTTTTTTATATTCCAAGGTAATTCGACTAATAGCCACAGTCTGTTTCACTCTGGTGACGTAACGGAGTGTACCTAGTGAAAATGAGAACTATCTCAGATTAGTGAGCAATCATAGTACATGCACATTCATAACTATGCTCACTAACTACCAATTTTATAAGAATCTTTGGCCACATGAGCAACCACCGGTTGGTTCATGCATGAGTCAACCCAACATTTCAGTGAAAGAAATCTAGCTCATACGCACTAGCGTAACTAGTACACGCAGAGATCAACCCTCCCACCTATCGTCAGAGACACAACCTTGGTATTGGAATCAGAAAAGCCCTTCCGAATGGAACTGACCACCATGTTTAGAAAACCGCCGGTCACGAGGGGATCTTTCATCCTCACGGTGTTGTGTCAATGTTGGAGACCTACGACTCAATATACTTTCAGTATTTTAATCTTCCTAGCATTAACTTTAATCTAGGCGATCCACTCGAGTTAACTAAGTCATATTAAAAACTCGAGTGTTTCTAAGCTACCCTTAAAAATAGATGTTTCGATATAGCTTAGTGATTAGGAATTCGTGACATCTAGTCTTGATTATCCTAAAAGTATTCCATCACGGAAAAAGCTCCCAGTAGAGAAGGTGAGACACTAGGTCTTCTTAAGTACCTCTCAGCTTAGCCTCTTATCGGCTTGGTGACAAAGCTCTCCGATCCGTTCAACTCATTCATTAATTAACTATCCTAATCCAATTAGATAATTTTAATGAATGAAAGCCCATGACAACCATTAACATATGATACATGATCTAAGTTATAGCATACAAGCATGGCATAGTAATTAAATAAACAAGCAAGAGCATGCAAGAATGGTTTGATTCGGATTGATCGTTTCCTATTTGATTCTATAAAGTAAATCAAGATGAGCCCAATCATATTGGCCCATGGATTCAATTGGGCCCATTCTTATGTCCCTTAGAAAAATAAATCAATATCAAATTATTTAATTTTTCTAATTTTTTTATCGAAAAATTAATTAAGTAAGGGCTCATTCTAATGTCCCATTTAAAAATAAATCGATATCTTAATCATTTATTTTGTAATGTTTTAAATAAAAATCATTAGGGCCCAGCCCATACAATTAATTAAATAAAACATTTAAAAACTTAATTTTTTTTTCGGTAAATTTTTTTTTTATATTGAGTGGGCCCGTGGGCCCACTAGGGTTTCCGGGCTGAGGCCCGGACGAATCCTCTAATCTTGACCTAGGTCAAGACTAGACTTGAGGCTGCACCGGACCGCCGCCGCCACGAGGGCGCGGCCCGGCACGAAGAGGACCGCCGAGACTTGTCACAAAATTTTGTGACAAGTTTTCTTGTGGCGTAGTCGTGGAGGCTTTCTTCATCTGTCATGCTTCTTCGTTTTGTGTCCGTCTCTCGCGATCGTCGTGATCAAGAACGTTGCACCATTGGATTACAACAATAATAATAATAATTACATAAAACCTATACCCTTTGAATTTCGGGTTTACAAAAAATCTAGAAAAGCGAGAATCAAATATTCTACGATCAAACCACGAATCACAGTTCATATATCATATATTGAATTGCATGAAATTCACATCCACATATAATTTCATTCAAACCATATTTAAATTAATTACAAGAACGAATCGATTAATTAATCATAACATCTAGCTCTGATACCACTTGTCGGGGAATTGAGCGCGCATCGGACACGAACGATCGCTCCGATGCGACTCGTTTGAGATGATTCCACCATATAACCATATTAATGCGGAAAAATAATTAATTACGCTGATCATAAGCTAATTAAATTATGGTTATAATTAACAAGATCTAGTTATGTTTAATTAATTTAATTCACGAGAGCATATAAGTCAAGCAACCGATATAAGAGTAATCGAGTACTTACATTGATTTTCGGTTCAGCTACAGAACGCTCCAATCCAATCGCGTATTTTGTAATGTTTTAAATAAAAATCCAACAAGTAAGGGCCCATTCTAATGTCACATTCTAATGTCCCATTTAAAAATAAATCGATATCTTAATCATTTATTTTGTAATGTTTTAAATAAAAATCATTAGGGCCCAGCCCATACAATTAATTAAATAAAACATTTAAAAACTTAATTTTTTTTTCGGTAAATTTTTTTTTTTATATTGAGTGGGCCCGTGGGCCCACTAGGGTTTCCGGGCTGAGGCCCGGACGAATCCTCTAATCTTGACCTAGGTCAAGACTAGACTTGAGGCTGCACCGGACCGCCGCCGCCATGAGGGCGCGGCCCGGCACGAAGAGGACCGCCGAGACTTGTCACAAAATTTTGTGACAAGTTTTCTTGTGGCGTAGTCGTGGAGGCTTTCTTCATCTGTCATGCTTCTTCGTTTTGTGTCCGTCTCTCGCCGATCGTCGTGATCAAGAACGTCGCACCATTGGATTACAACAATAATAATAATAAGTACATAAAACCTATACCCTTTGAATTTCGGGTTTACAAAAAATCTAGAAAAGCGAGAATCAAATATTCTACGATCAAACCACGAATCACAGTTCATATATCATATATTGAATTGCATGAAATTCACATCCACATATAATTTCATTCAAACCATATTTAAATTAATTACAAGAACGGATCGATTAATTAATCATAACATCTAGCTCTGATACCACTTGTCGGGGAATTGAGCGCGCATCGGACACGAACGATCGCTCCGATGCGACTCGTTTGAGATGATTCCACCATATAACCATATTAATGCGGAAAAATAATTAATTACGCTGATCATAAGCTAATTAAATTATGGTTATAATTAACAAGATCTAGTTATGTTTAATTAATTTAATTCACGAGAGCATATAAGTCAAGCAACCGATATAAGAGTAATCGAGTACTTATATTGATTTTCGGTTCAGCTACAGAACGCTCCAATCCAATCGCGTACTCCTTGCGTTGTCTTGATGAAGGACTCGAGGATGACACCTTAGTCTTCCGTAACGTAATTTCCGAGACGAATAAGAAAGATGAGTGGGCACAGTCTTTATCTCACTGGATCACGAAACTAGGTGTTTCGAGATCTCTCTCTTATTTTACTAAGAATGGAAACAAATTTCCGAGGGGAGGGAGAGAAAATTTCGCACGGCCAAGGGAGAGCCACGAAATTATTAGGTTAAAATCCTTAATTTTTGCGTTCTCATGAACCCCTATTTATAGTAGTAAAATGAGATATTCATGGAATCTTCCAGAATATTTTATTTCTTTTTATTGTGTTCACACTGGTGGATTAAATCTAGGCCCTTGGATCTCAACAAGTGAATCCTACTTTTTCTCTCATCCATCAGATCAATATCTATGAGATATTATTCTTTTATTTAAATAGAGAATAATTTATTTAGTGAGATAATAAAGGAGAATATATTATTCTCCTAAATATTCTCCTAAATACTTTCCTTTAAATAAGGAGAAAATATAGGACAATATCTTATATTTTTCTCTCTCCTTTATTTAAACAACTAAAGAGAAAATATTGGTAAATACCAATATTATGTATTTTCGAATTTGATGGCACACGGCCAAGGAGATTTTTGCAAACCCTAGTGCCAAATAACCAAATTCGAATTTTCCATGTGTGCAAGGCCCAATTGCTTAAAACCCAATTAATCATTTATTTACTTGGTCCAACAATAAACAAATAATTAATAATTGTTTATTTACTTGATCAAACAATAAATAAACAACTCTACCATAAATATTTATTTAATTCTGCGAATACCCGTTTTCCAGAATTAATGATGTCAATCACAATTACAGCAAGTGAGATTAATAATGATAAACATTATTATACGAAAGTTCTTATCCGCCTTTATCAGAGCCGAATCGGGGACTATGGACTTAGTAATAGGAGCTTAACAAATCCGAGGAAAAAGAAGAAATAGTCCTTTCTCTTTTGTCTATCGATTCGTCTAATCTTGGTCAAATACTCCACCTTGTAAGCCAAGACTGAACTCTCCTTTATACTAGAATTATATTTACTCATCGTGAAGAGTGTCCACTGATATAGTCAGTTCGTGATCAAGATCCTCCAGGTTCAACCCGTGTCAAGAGAAGTCAATTTTTCCGTTATACTTCTCTTGATACATATCAGCCCTAAGCATTGTTGCTTCCCTAGCGAAAGATTCTTTCGAACGTTACTTACTTCGAAAGTGCTAGCAATCTATCGGTTCTGGAATCAACCCTTAGGTGAGTGAACATTAACCTTCTTTCAGGAAGGATGGATTCCGTATCTGTAAATCACTTCCCACTCGAATCATGCTCTGAGAAAACTCCCAAGACATAAGCTGTGATTAGCATGAATAGCCTTTTAGCGAATGAGTCAAAGAGCTCAGTAACATAACCCAGTGTCCATGATCACTTCAGGATTTAGATCAAGTCTCACTGTGACCATCATAGTGACCTCGGTTAGTGTGTCGTAACGGTCCTTAAACAACACATCTACACCAAGACCTGTCCAGGTCGTACACTTACCACAAGTGTAGAATGCTCCCACATAGTGATCAGCCTTCACCTATGTGTTCCACATATATGACTTTAGATATAGCTTTCCAGGCGTATATCAGTCATCGACCATGTTTTAGCACACCGCTCGAACTCAGGTGCCAAACACGTGACTTAGTTAGATACGGAGGCTATGGAAGATAGTTGTTATTGATTCTAATTATTTAGAACTCAACCCACTAATCATATAATGCTAATAAAGTAATCTTATTATCGAATTTAGTAAACATTATCTTCAAGTGGGCAATATTCCCAACAATAACAATTAAGTAGAATTTTTTAGTAGAAAATATCTTCATTTGAACCGATAAATTTCAGTGTAAATTCTTTTAGTGGAGTTAGTTGACATTAAGCTAGAACTTGGAAAAGGTTTGTGAACTTTTGAGTGCTAGCTCAAGCTTTGTTCATTTGGATCCATGAGGTCACTACCATGAGTCATTAGAGTAGGATTAGTTAAACATGAAAGCTAAGTCAAAACAAGTTCAAATGTTGATCAAGATAAGTTTTACGAAAATTGTCTAAAGGGCAATTTTGTCCTTTTGGACATTGGATGGTATGAATGTCAATATATATGTTTTTTGACATTGTCATATGATGCCAATGATTTGAAGTCACACGGCCAACTTAAGATATTGGGCCTTGAGGATTGAATTTCATTTCATGAAATTATATGTGATAAATTCTACATGTGCTTTTCTTATATTGTCATGAACAAATAAAGAAACATCTAGAAGCATGTTCTAGAAGGTCTAATTTCGTGCACCATCAAGAGAGAAAGAAAATTTATTTTGTGCATTGATGTATGAAGATATTTGCCAAAAGGAAAAAGAGGAAACAATTTTGTGGCATGTATAGGTTTGGGCGGCCAAATGGAAGAAAAGGGGAAACTACTTCCAACCTTGGTACGAGTTACGAGTCGCAGAAAGCTTGAACTTGCGTAGCTCCGACAGTTGTAGCTAATCATAATCCAACTATTAATGCTTCGTACTCGGCTTCGTTGTTGGATGCGACGAAATCGATTCTAAATGATTGTTCAACTATCTCGCCGTGGGGGTAGGTCAGGTAAATTCCTACCCATGCCCCTTTTTTTGATGATGCCCCATCTACTTTCAATGTCCAGGTGCCCTCAATTTATGTTACAGCGAGATCATCTCTGGGGAGCTCGATTAGAAAATCCGCCAAAACTTGCGATTTTGGGCGTGTTCTAATTCGATACTTGATGCCGTATTCGCTTAGTTCTATGGCATATTTAATCAATCTTCTTGATTGGTTGGGACTATGTAGAAAACTCCTAAGCGGTTGGGTCGTCATTACTATTACTGTGTGAGATTAGAAGTAAGGTCGAAGTTTCCGTGCGGCGAAAACGACTTCTAGGGCCAATTTCTCCATAATAAGGTATCGTGTTTCGGCGTTGACTAACAACTTACTTACGTAAAAGATCGGTCGTTGGTCCCTTTTATCTTCTCTGACGAGCACTCCGCTAACCGTCGATTGGGAGATAGCGACGTATAGGTAGAGTGGCTCTCCCTCTACGGGTTTTGCAAGAATAGGGGGTGTCGACAAGTATGTTTTCAATTCTTTGAATGCGTTCTCGCATTTTTGGTCTCATTTGAGCTTTTTATTTCTTTTGAGGAGGTGTTAGAATGGGAGGCATTTGTTCGTAGATCGAGAAATGAAGCGGTTGAGAGTGACGATTTGGCCTGTCAATCTTTGCACCTCGCGCAGGTTACGAGGTGAGGCCATTTCTCGTAGACATGCAATTGATCCAGGTTCGCTTCGATTCCTCGGTAGGTTACTAAGTACCCGAGGAACTTGCCAGATGATACTCCGAATGAACATTTGGTCGGGTTAAGCTTCATTTGGTACTTGTTGAGTACTTTGAAACATTCTTCCAAATGTTTGACGTGGTCGTTCTCCCTTATGCATTTAACACGCATATCGTCGATATACACTTCCATGGCTTTTCCTATTTTGCAGCGAACATCTCGTTGACTAATCTTTGATAGGTGGCGCCAACGTTTTCAGTTAGAATGGCATAACCTTGTAGCAGTATGTGCCTCGGTCCGTTATAAATGTTGTTTTTCTTGGTCGTCGGGATGCAACAGGATTTGGTTATATCATGAGAACGCATCCATGAACGACAAAATTTTGTGTCCCGCGGTTGCCTCGACTAGCTGGTCGATGTGCGGCAAGGGGAAACTGTCTTTTATGCATCCTTTGTTTAGATCCGTGAAGTCGATGCACACCTTCTATTTTCCGTTTTTCTTCTTGACGAGATGGTGTTAGCCAACCAATCCGGATATTTTACTTCACGGAATGGAGCCGACTGCTAGGAGCCTATCTACCTCGTCGTTGACTACTCGTGCCAGGGCTGAGCTTGCGTCTTTTTTTATTTTACGGGTTTGAAACTAGGATCGACGTTAAGTTGGAGGGATGTAACGTCGATATTAATTCCCGACATATGTTCTGTCATCCATGCGAATGTTGATTTGTTTCGTTTTAGGAAGCAAAGCAACTCTCGCCGCATATTTCCTTTTAGCTCGGCTCCAATTCCCACACACTTGGCGGGATCGAGGCCATCGAGCTGTATTTGTACTGTCATCTCAGTACTTGGGGAGTCCAACTCTTCAGATTTTGGGTCTTCTTCGCGAGTCGGCTCAATGTTCATTAATTGCTATTGCTTCTTTCTATCTCTGACTCTTCTATCCCCATTCTTGTCAGGGTGTCTTTGAAGATGAAATCCATGGAACTTCCTCCATCGACGAGGACTCTAGCGACTTCATAGTTCAACACGTCGATCGTGATAACGAGCGCATCGTCATGTGGCTCCAGAAGCCTCGCTTTCCAAAAATGTGATTTGGACATCTTGCTCCGCCCCGGGCCGGGTGGTGTTGTTCTTCAGTTGTCGCTAATGAGCCTTGATCGAGTTAACTGATTTGATGCAGAATTTTGAGCCTCTCATTATGAAGTCCACTCGATGCTTTATTTGTGTTGGTGGGGAGTCAGGCTCCCCTTCTTCAGTTGGTCTTGATCTTTTTGGTGAGGGATTATCTCTCCCTCGGTTGTTGAAGATCTTCTTTTTAGGCGGGGGACCTATATCAATATTTTTTGTTCTCCCTTTGCATATTTTTCGGCCAAGACTTTACGCATAGTCTCGCAGTTCACCATCGTATGGCCGTTAGTTTGATGGAACTCGCAATACGCGTTCGGATCCCTTGTCCATTTTTTAGCTTGGGGTCCTCCCTCCTTACTTTTGTCGCCTATGTTGAAAGCAAAACCCGGAGGAGCGTGTTGTTTTCTAGTTTGTGGTCCTGCGTCGTGGGGGTTTGTCCTTTTAAGGTTATTTCCTGTGTTTCCAGGTCGTACCTAGGTGTTCGAGTGAGGCTTCTTTTTAGGCGCATATCTCTTAGCCAATGAGGCAACTTTTTCCTCGGCTTTGGCATAGTTTGCGGCCCTATGGATCGCGTCTTCAAGAGTGGGGGTCGATTGACGATCATCTCTAACCTAAACCTTGAGTCATGCCATAGGCCGTTCTTGAGAGTGGTCATATCGGATACAGGGTCGACATTGGATATTTTTTAGAATATATCCTTGAAACGGACCATAAAGTCCTTCAAGGATTCATTCTCCTTTTGTTGGATCCCCATAGGTCGGCCATTGTCAGTTCGTCCTCGACAAACATGGAGTTGTGTTTTAGGAATGCTGCGGATATTTTTGTGAAACTATCAATGGAGTTGGCCTCTAACCTGGAAAATCACTCTAAAGCAGATCCGGAGAGGCTTTCTGCGAACAATTGACAATAACCTGCCTCCCGTTCTCTCTCTATTAGCATAGCTCGTCCCATAGCTATTCTAAAGGACATGATATAAGCCTTCGGGTTCGAGATGTCATTGTAGCACGGGAGACGAACTTTCTCTGCATCACCAATGAACACATCGGTAATATTTTTTGTGAAAAGAGTCATTCCTGTTTTGGCGACGAGCCTGTCTATTTCAAGGGTTTTACTGGTCGCACTGTAAAATTTGGAATGGACAGCCTTCAGTTCGGCCGTCATAAATTCATTGAATCTTTCGAATTCGTTCATGCTGGGATCGCTATTCTGCGAATAGTGATATCCCGTGCACATTGGCGTGATGGTCGTGACTTCGACCGGTCCTGTCGTGGTCTGATTCAGTTCGCCCAGAACTTGAGCGACGAATGTTGGCAAGGTCAATGAGGGGCGAGGTCCAGAGTTCGCTGAAAAGGATCCGAGGAGTGTTCCAACCGGCGGAGGCGGGGGTAGCCCGACAGGATTGTTTCGAGCTTCCTAGGTAGTCTTAGCAGAAGTTCCGCCGAACTGAAAGTTCGGATAGGAGCTTTGATCTATTCCCTGGGAGACCTGGATCTTGGTTAAGTCCAACCGGACACCTGGAGGAAGAGCTCGGTTCGTCTGTGCGATTGATGTTGCATTCCGAGCCGATTCAGAGGCGGTCATTTCGCCGGATTCAGTTTGTGGCTCCTGGGTGTTCAGAGGGGTCGTGAGGGAGTCCAGCCGAGCATTGAGGGCTTAATTGGTCTCCTCTTGATTTTCAAGTTTCTTATTTAACATATTCAGGATCGCTCTGATCCCCGTAGGGATTTCCTCTCCTGATTCGTAGTGAGTCGGAGTGGAAAACATGACATTTCTTTTTTTTAGAACGATTGTTTCTTTCGATGTTGGTCAATCTAAATGTTTCCCACAGTTGGCGCCAAATTGTTGATGTCAAAATCTCAACAATCACAAATATTAGTTAAGATATATTTATTTGATTTATTTAATGGGTCTAAAAAAATTCTATAGGAAACAAACGATATTTAATTGAAAGGAATATTAATACGAAATAATAAAAGAATAAACTTTATTAATATCGGCTGCTTACAAGGAGACTAAGTGTCGAACTCAAGTAGGCAAGCTCAAAAGATTTAAAGAATTTGAATAAGTACATAACGTAGAGTGAAAGCTTGTGTGTGCGAAAATGAATACAACAGTTATTATTTATATGCGAAGAAATGATCGTCTCTTGGACACGTGTTGATCAGCTCATCCTCGCCACGTCGCGGACTGGTCATGTCTTAGATCCGATCTTCTGGCGAGATTGCGGGTTGACCATGACTTCGTTACTTGGCTAGGTCAGCATGGACGAACTGGAGCACTTCTCTGTAAACTGGGCTTGGGCTTTTCCTCCTCGAGCCGGACTGGATCATTTATTGGGCCTTTGGTCGAGCCGAAGCTTAGTAAATAATAAAATTTATTTTTTATACCCTCACATAAACCTACAACAATATCCATTTCGAAAAAAGACCTAATGTCTCGTAAAACTCTTTTCTCGTTTTAGATGAGATGCACATTATGCAAATGCAATAAATACAACAATCACACAAACATTTTACATAAATGTAGGTACGTAAACAAGCAAAGACACAAACATCATTTTTGTGATACATTTGAGATATGTTTCTACTTAGCTGGTTCGCAACCAAACAACAAAATCCTATTTTGACTCTTAGTAGCGACTTCTCGTTACTTCATATTCCTCGTTGTTCCTTCGACACAATGCCGACACTCGCAAAACTACCACTGTGTTGGCCGAGAGATATGGGGAGCGTCGAGCGGATCAGGAAAAATATTTCCTTGTTACGCTAACTAGCAGACTCAAGAGAGCTTGAAGAGACTTGGATTCGCCGCTAGAGATACTTAATTATAGGTTGTGCTCGATAGCTTGACTCGTTACTGATTGAAAACTTATATACTAATAGTATTTCTTATAATCAACATGTTATTAGATTATTAAGGATTAAAAGAATACATGGATCCATCTTGGTCGATCACCACTTGATGTAAAAAAACTTTGATGATCGGTGGTCGGACGAACGCAAGTCGGATGGTATCTTCCTTGGAAAATCACTTTATTCCTCCAACGAGAAAACTCAAGGCCTAACTCTCTATGGGAAGAGAACAGACTATTTTGATTTGCATTGGGGACCATAACCGTATGAGCCTTTATATATTTTTCTAAGGAAACCCATAACTCCCTTTATTAATAATATTTAGTATCTACTCATTCATTCCATATCAATTACGAATAGTTATCGGTATTCATTTCCAAATAAAACCACAAATTGATTACAAATAAATGTTGTCTTGACATCCAACAAAATCGGAATCAGAGAAACCTACGACCTCCAAACTCTCTGATTTCTAATAAGTGAACATATAGTCTTTTGTTCGTCTTAGATAACGCATCACACGTTTTTTCCGCCTTCCAATGTTGCAAACCTGGATCACTAAAATATCTAACAAGGACACCCACAATGAATGCAATGTCAAGGCGAGTGCAAACTTGAGGCATATGGAATCTTTTGCATCTAATTTCTTTCATGATCATTACTGGAACATTGTTGAGACTGAACTCGTCTCCATTGGATATGGGCGTATCTCTTGTTTTACAATCTTGCATTCTGAATCTGCTCTAAACTTTATCAATATAGTTCTTTTGTGATAATCCAAGAACACCTTGAGAACAATCTCTTAGTATCTTGATTCCTAATACAAAAGAAGCTTCACCAAGGTCTTTCATTTCGAAATTCTTCGTCATGAATTTCTTGGTCTCATGTAGCAAACCTATGTCACTATTAGCGAGCAGAATTTTGTCACTACTAGTGCCATAATAGTCCTAAAAGAGTCTTTTGATGAAATCGGAGAGAAACTCTCTTTATATTCTATGACTTCCTTTTGAGTAAAGCCTTTGGCGACTCAACAAACCTTTTACCTTTCAAAATTACCCTTTGAATCCAATTTTGTTTTAAATATCCATTTACAACCAATTGGTTTCGCACCTTCAGGTAAATCAATAAGATCCCAAATGTCATTGTCTTCCATTGATTTCATCTCATCTTTCATGGCATCGATCCACTGTTGAGATTTAGCAGAACGCATGGCTTGATGGAAGTTGATTGGATCATCTTCTATCAGACCAATGACATCCTCATGTTCTTGAAGAAAAACGATATAATCATCAGAAATCATACTTCTTCTCTCTCTAGTGGATCTCCTTAATGGCACTTCTTGAGGTTGTTGAGTTTGTTCTATGGGCGGATCTTGAGGAAGAATCTCAATGTTGTCCTAGTTAGGGATAACATTAGGAATGATATATCTTCAACTATATTTTGAACGGTAAGAGGTATAATATCTTGAATACCGATAGTTGAAGATTCTTCTTCAAGACAACACTCCTATTATTTTCTTCTCCCCCGAACTCAATATCCTCAAGGAATCTGGCATTTCCCGTTGCGAAAAAAATCTGGGTGTAGGATTTTAAAATTTGAAACCACGTGAACGGCATAACCAACAAAATCACAGTTAACTGTTCTCGAGTCCAACTTTTCTCCATGTGGCCTATAAGGCCTAGCTTCAGCTGGACAACTCCAAATGTGTAAATGTCTGATGCTTGGTCTTTTGTTATTCCAAATCTCACAATGGATTTTGGTAACTGCTTTACTTAGTACCCAATTCAGGACATAAACCCCACTCTTGAACGCTTCTCCCCAAATAGTCTTTGGTAAAGAAGAATGACTAATCATACTCCTTACCATATCCTTAAGAGTTTGGTTTCATCGTTCGGCAACACCATTCATGCTAGGTTTCCCTGGTATTGTGTATTACGGAACAGTTCCACACTCATCGAGGAAAAGGGCGAATGGTCCTAGACGTTGTTCTCCTGATCCATCATACCTTCCATAGTATTCATCACCACAGTCGGATTTGACAGCCTTAATTTTCTTTCCAAGTTGAAGTTCTACTTCAGCCTTGTAAGACCCGGAAAACATCCGATGATTGTGACTTTTTTGTAACAAATTAGGTAACCATATCGAGAATAATCGTCTATGAACATAATAAAATACCATTGTCCATTCCAAGCAACTGTAGGGAACAGACCACATATATCGGTATATATTAGTTCAGGAACATCCATAGCTCTATTGGCACCAAATTTTCTAGAAGTAGTTCGTTTCCCCTTGATTCACTCATTGCAGACTTGAAATTCTGTCAAATCTAGGGATTCAAGAATTCCATCCGACACAAACCTCAGAATTCTCTGTTTAGAGATATGACATAAACGCTTGTGCCATAAAGTAGCAGAATTCTCATTTAATTTTCGTTTCGTACCATGCGAGCTTGTGTTTAATATTTCGTTG
Organism: Urtica dioica subsp. dioica; assembly: GCF_054948205.1. Classification (NCBI taxonomy): domain Eukaryota; kingdom Viridiplantae; phylum Streptophyta; class Magnoliopsida; order Rosales; family Urticaceae; genus Urtica; species Urtica dioica. The sequence continues at coordinate 6,532,377 of NC_142765.1, read as the reverse complement.
TTAGAACTAACAATATGAAGCAGGTATAAATTATCAATCAAAGAACTGAAACCTATGAAATTTGAATTTCGATGGAGACTAATTTAATTATTTCCAAGTGAACAAGAAAAACCAGATTTGTCCAACGTAGAAACACCAACCAAAATCCGTCTAAAAGACGTTACAACAAAAGTCTCAAATAAATCCAAATTAAAACTGGTCTTTAAAAGCAATCTAAATGATCCAATAGCCTCCACGGAAACTTTATTGCCATCGCCCACAAAGATGAATCTTTCATCATCACTTGGCAGTTGGCTCCACATGCAACTCTACATGGATACACTTACATAAGTAGTAGCACCAGAATCTACCCACCAAGTATCCTTAGGTACGAAAGCCAAATTAATTTTAGAACAAACTAAAGTCAAAATATTACGCATCTTCACACGCCACGCAGCATACTTGGGACATTCTTTCTTCATGTGTCATGCCTTCCTGCAAAAGAAAGAGGTGAATTCATTTTCCCGCGTCTTTTGTTTTTCAGCTGAGATGGTTGTCTCGTGGTTTCCTTGGTTCTATTCTTCTTGTTATTTCGAGAGGAGGTTGCCACGTGAGCACTTTCAGTCTTGTCCCACTGGAGCCGCTCTTATTCTTGCACACAGTGAAAAATCAGCTCATTCAATGATATCATTTATCCTTCTGAGTGTTATAGCTTACTTTGAATTGCCTAAAGTGCGGTAGGAGAGAGAGCAAAGCAAAATACACGAGTAAATCCTCAGACAAAAGCTTTAGTGACTTCCGTTTTGAAGCAAGATTTGACATCTCCATGTTGTACTCCCTAATATTTCCTTTTCCCTTATACTCCATGGAGACGAGCTTGCTCAGAGTATTACACTCTTCTGATTTCTCATTCTTGGCGAAATATTGCTCAATCTCCTCCAGAAACTTCTTGGAACTTTCCCTCGCATAAATGGAGGCTCGGAACGCTTCTGCGATGGAACGCCTTATGATCATCAAGAACATACAATTTGACCAATCTCAGTGGCTTCAGCAGCAGGAATGGGCCGATCTTGTCGTAGGGCACGATCAAGATCCATATAACCAAGGACAATCTCCATGGTCTCCTTCCATGCTTTGAAATTTGTCCCGTTCAGCATAGGAATGTGGCTTACTTGGTTAGACATGTTAGAAGCGGTTGCAATCGAAGCTGGATCCACGAACAAAATAAAGAAAATATATGCTCACTTTAGTACTTAATTAAATCAATAAATCATATCAAGCTACCTAGCACAACATTAATTTCTAGTCTTTGGACAGAGAAATTAACTGTAATTGGTACACTTAATGCATTGATCAAATACTGATAATAAGTTGTGTCAAACTATAAAATGTCTTTGGACTTTTCATAGTTCACATAAATGATACTTTATAATTATCACGCATTTATCATTGCAAGCACGTTGTTATTCGACCAAACTATGTCTTCCTTTGGGCCGGGCATAATTCGCATGAATATTATCTATTTCAGATTTTGGACATTTAATTTATTTCTGTTAATAGAAAAGGCAATGAAAGCAAATAAAGATTCTTTACAGCATAGTAATAAGGACTCTTATAACCATAGCAACCAAAAGTCCAATTTTTTTTTCCTAATATAGTCAAAACTTGTATTCTATTCTGCTAACGGCAAGAGCAAAAAAAAAAAAAAAGTAAAATAAATATTCTTTAAAGCGAAGTAAATGTTCTTTATTTTGTGAACACCGTAGCAAAAAAAAAAAAAGAATCTTTAGAAACTGAACACGCAAAAAAAAAAAATAATAAATAAAAAATCTTCAGCCAAATAAAAAACGAGACAAGATAAGTCCCCTTTTTTTCACATATAAGTTTAGGTGTTGTTTTATCAAAAAGGTATGTTTTCATCGATCAAGATATATATATATATATATATATATATATATATATATATATATATACATATAAAATAAAATAAAAACCATACATTGTAATATGTATTTGCGGTAGAGAAAATGAAACAAACTCAAACGCATATGCAAGGGTTGCAAACTGTATCCATAATTTCAGAATGATTAAAAATATATACAAAAGAATTTTAATCATTCGATCTGAGACCTAATAGAAGCAATCCTAGAGCACAGACATATTAAAAAAGCAATCCTAATAATCTAATGAAAAATGTTTGCTCTGATACCACTTGATAGAAAACTTATATACTTATAGTATTTCACAAAATCAACCTGTTATTAGATTATTCAGGATTAAAAGAATATCTGGTTCCATCTTGGTCGAATCACAACTTGATGCGGAAAAACTTTGATGATCGGTGGTCGGACGAATACGAGCCGGGTGGTACGTGATTTTCCTTTGCAAAATCACTTCATTCCTCCAACGAAAAAACTCAATGCCTAACTCTTTATGGGAAGAGAACAGACTATTTTGATTTGCATTGAGGACCATAACCGAGTGAGCCTTTATATATTTTTCTAAGAAAAACCATAACTCCCTTAATTTTTAATATTTAGTATGTACTCATTCATTCCATATCAATTACAAATATTTATCAATATTCATTTCCAAATAAAACCACAAATCAATAGCTATCATAATTATAGAAATATAACAGCTCATCAAAGGAAATAATTTCCTAACAGTTACTATATTATAGAATTTGGTTCCCTGATCGAAAATCTGAAAGTCTCGTACCATCAAACATGGTACGCAAAAATAAATTCCTTAACCAAAACGTAAACTTACAAGTTTAATATTCAAAACTTCTTCTTTTCTCTAATGATTTTCCACTGAATCTGAGCTTGATGAAACCTGTCCACTATGCTTTATCTCTTCTGTGATCCCGCTCGCTATAAGAAACGACGAACAACGAGCAAAAAAACCTTCCCTTTTTCCACAGAATCACGTCAAAACCTCGAAACCAAGCTCTGGCGTTCGTCTCTTTTTCTCCGGTGAGAGAACCGCCTCTTCTTCTTCTTCTTCTTCTTCTTCTTCTCTCTCTCTCTCTCTCTCTCTCATTTTTTTCTCACGTTATCACGCTTTGTTTCTCTATTTTGCCTAACCTGGTGGGTTTGCTTATCGTGCCAATGAGAAGACGAGACATAATGTGGCTTTTAAATGATTAAGATAACTTATTTGCTCATTAAACCCTCCAGCTTTAGCCACCACCTCTAAACAACCCATCTTGTCATTATTTATTTGAACAATGCCCTCAAGTCAAATGTATTATTTATTTGAACATCGCAAAACAACATCATTTTTATTTTCTTGTTACAAATAGGTCCTTTCTATTGAATAACTTTATATTCAAGCCATAATTAAATGGAGAATATTTTTGGAATTTAAACCGAGAATTTTCTCATTCGGTTTAAATTAATTTAAATATACTCAATGTGTCTCGGAATTAATTCTCACTTTTGAAGATTTATTTATTAAATTAATTTCAAGAATGTCGGCTCCGAAAAAAATTTCATTCGAGACAACTCGAGATTTCATTTACTCGTTCCGAGATTTCACATAACGTTACATATATTTTAAATTAATTCAATACACTCATTGGACCATTTTTCAAACAAGAAATTCATTTGCAACAATGGAAGCTCATTTATTAATTTTGAATTACAATTTGAGAGATACAAAAGTCGGCTCTTTACAATTCTTACCCCCTTAAAAGAGTTTCGTCCTTAAAACTTAGAACAAAGCAAGGTATTTCTTTTGCATTTCACTCTCAAGATCCTATGTGGCCTCTTCTTCAACTTGTCATTTCAAGAGCACTTTGACTAGAGCGATAGTTTTATTTCTCAATAGGAGTCATGGAGAACACAAAAAGACACACGTGTGATACACGAAAAACAAGAGAAAAAGTTCAACCACTCTCTCTCTGTGGTGGATGATTTTCTCTCTCTCTCTCTCCCTCTCCCTTGGAATTCGTGATTCCAATCCCAAAAACACGAAACGACCCAAACTCCTAAATCGATAGTCGTTGTAAGATAACGAAAGAGCCCACACTTTATTCTTATTCATTCGGAGATTACGGCTTGGAAGATTACGGTGTCATCCATTGGAGCTCCAAACGACGAGAGTCCAACCGTTGTTTCCGAAGATTCAAGACCGGAGATCAAAGCTTGAAGATCGAGTAACTAGAGCTTAGAATTGGATCTTGAAGAACTTGATCTGTAACTGAACCCAAACCCATAAGTGCTACAATAATTCATTCATCTCTTATAAATTGGTTTTTTTAATTGGTCTCTAGTGTTTACTACTCTTTTAAACAAATCTATATCATGTAATCATATAATTAATTAGCTACATAACGTAATTATCTATATTTTGCACGATTATAGGGATATAAATTCCCAATAAAGTTATTTCACTAACAATTTGGTGTCAGAGCGATTGTTCGTAACCGATACCAACATGTTTAATCCCCAAGAGTATGTTTAATCATGTCTTAAGCTCGAGAATATTTCCTCATATTCCACAGATCATAGTGCTTCACCTCGAGCTGATTAGTAACAATCTTTGGGGACCCTCATCTCGAATCTTTAGTTGATGATACCTAGAATGCAGATCAATCTTGAAAAACACAATGACTCCTAATAGTTGATTGAAGAGATCGCCATTCCTGGGTAACGTATATTTATTCTTGATAGTCACTTGATTTAGCATGCGATAGTTTATCCACGGTCATAACTGAATTTATCTCAAACAACCTTTTGCATGTGTTCCATGTCATGACTTCAAGATCACGCACCCAGATCATTGTGTCCCATCAGCAACCCACGTCATCTCTTAAGTGAAAAGACAACGCAACCGACCTAGACTTCAAATCTCACTTTGAGAATCTCTTCACTATTTCAGCGTGCCTCCGTTCCTTCAACCATACTTCTTTAATCAAAGCCCTTCCCTTTATAAGAATCCAATCTCAGAGTTTAAACTCACAAGAGGAGAAGATTCTTTTTAATGTGAAAGGTACACGATACCACCCAAACTATTGAACTTACTCTCAAAGTTAGCTAGAGAATGCAAAAACATAAATCAACTTAAAACACTTACTAGTTTACAGCGCATCTCCATTCAACGATACTTGTATATAAACGGTCTACAAAATCGATTTATGTTGACTTGGGCTCTGATACATAATTTTGTCACACCCCAACGAGTCGTTTATTTACTATGGAAACTTGTGGTCAATTTTTTTTTTATAAAACCATAAACGACCCGACGTCGTGACAAACTTTTCGTATTTATACATAAAACACATAACAAATTTTCAACTATACTTAAGAGCAACAAATAAGACTCAAAACTCAAAACGTTTACTTATTAGAAGACCCATCAAGTCAAAATAGTCCATATACCAAGTCTCATCAGCATGGAGATGCTCGTTAGTCGATCCGCTACAACATCTATATGATCTACAAGCTCTCCTCACATGTATATCAAAAAATGAATGAGATAACAACCTGTAAATAGAGAGAGAGATTCTTTAAAAAAATTAAAAATTAAACATAATTAAAATTAGTTAGATATTTTTAATTTTTGTCAAATTTATTAGATGATGACACTTGTATAATTTCATCTGATTTAACGACAAGAGTTGTAACGAAGGGACAAATTATTGACTTTGGATACTTTTCCCACAATAGAATGGGTACTTAAGTGTTACAACCCATTAACATTGAGTCTTTTTACCGTCATTTTCTCGGAAAACCTTGGATGACAGAAGAGAGTTTTGTGAATAAATTATCATTATTATTCAGAGAAAATAAAAAGAGAGAGAAGACGGGTTATTGTTAGAGAAATGGCTCTTAGTTTTTTTATTTTGATTTTTTTTTCCTTTTTATTGCTTTTCTTTGGTATTTATTTATAGCTATTTTTGTGAGCATTTATTTTAGATTTGTGATTCATAATTTTAAATTTCCCCCAAATAAAAAATATCATTATTAACACAAATTTTAATTATTTCATTATTTTATCTTTTCTTAATTCTTAGTATATTAATTGTTTGTATCATTATGAACATCACTTATTAGTAATTTTATATTACGATGTTTCAAGTTTTCTATCTTAAAAATTCGCAGAGACGTGCGCATAAAATAAAGCTGTTCTCACTAGTTTTTTAAATGTCGTCGGCTTTCCACGATTTTCGCCGTCCAAACGACCGACGATGTGGAGTATGTCGTTTGTCATCGTGATGTCATTGGATTTTTGGCGAAAATGACATCTCGTTTCCATGGAAAAGGACCGAGAAATTTCGTTCATTTAAAATAGTAAACTCATTCATTTGTCAACTGCAAAACCAGGAAATCGAAGTCTTCGACGCGTTTATTGAGTTCACGGACCCGCCGAAGAAGACGTTCACTTTCGGCAAAAATCGGTGACTTCCGGTCTGCTTTAGCAACTTTCAGACAAGCGCAACGTGATTTCCACACTATTTCGGCGCCTATCGACGAGGTAATTCATCGATTATTTTTTAAAAAAACCCAGGATTTGTTTTCCTTGATTTGGTATGTAAAATGATTTTATTTAATATAATGACCTTCATTAAAGTTGGTTGAAATGTTGTGATCTATGATATATATTTTTTCATATTTTTCTGACACTTCCGGTGAACCACCGAGACTTCTGGCGAGCCAACCACATTTTCAGGCGAACCACCAATTTTTCCGGCGACTTTTTTTTTTTTTTTTTTTTTTTCTCTGTTTTTTAAGTAAGTTTATGATTTAAATAAAATTGTTTGAATTGTTGATATGAAATTGTTGGAATATTTATTAATTGAAATGTAACTGTGATTGTGTGAAATGAATTGAAATGAAATAGTTAGAGTTTGAATTTAAATTGCTCCATTTTGAATTGAAATGAAATCATTAGAGTTTGAGTTAAATTGTTACAAATTGAATTGAAATGAAGTTTTTAGAGTTTAAATAAAGAATAAATGACATATTTAGTCCCTCAACTATGTAGCTTTTAACAGCTTGCACCCCGAACAAAAAAAAAACGGAGAAATCAATCCTCCGTGTGAGTCATTACTAAGAATTTGGTCCTTCTGTTAAAGTGGGCGTCAAAAATGCCGGAATTGGACCACGTGTATATCACGTGTTGGGCATGAAATGGGTAATTTGGTAATTTGATAATCTTGAATGAAATGCTCTGATAAAATTCTAAACTAATAGAAAGGAAAACAAAGTTTAAATTCCCGCAAAAAAAAACCCGTAATTTCGTAATGGCGAAAACGAAGGGAAAATCTCCGGCAAAGAAGGCGCCGCGTAGATCAGTTCAGTCCGTGGGAGCGAGGAAATCGATGGCGAAAAAGAAATCTGCTTCCAAAAGTAATCAAACACCGATGCAAACTGGGGGATATGGTGAGTTTTCAATATTTTGTTTTTGTCGAACAAAAGAAAGAATAAAAGAGTGAATGGGTTGGACTTGTGACCACTGCGTTTTGTTTTTGTCGAACAAAAGAAAGAATAAAAGAGTGAATGGGTTGGACTTGGGACCACTGCATTTTGTTTTTGTCGAACAAAAGAAAGAATAAAAAGAGTGAATGGGTTGGACTTGGGACCACTGAGTTTTGTTTTTGTCGAGGGTGGTGTTTGTTAATGGGTTTTGTGGTCCCGTCGTTTTTTTTGTGTCGATGTTTATTAATGTATGGGGTCTCGATGTTTATTAATGTGTTTAGGTCGGTGGTTGTGACTGTATCTATTGTCCATGACGTGCGTTCCACCCCACTAAGCCCGCAACGACACTCCGGAGCTCGTCGCCGCACACTTGTCGACTCGCCGACGTAGCTCACTTGTGTGCGCGATTTTCTTGCTGATATGTTACTAGATTCCATCTTCTACTTGGGATTCTATCTTCGTCTTCAGCCCTAAACGAACAAAAGAAACTTCAAATCGCCATCTTCGTTTCAGCACTAACTCGATTTGGGATTTTATTCGTTTCAACCCTAACTTACTCGTTTTGGGGATTTTATTTGATAAGTACGAAGGGCAAAACAATAATTACCCATTTCATGCCCAACACGTGGTCCAATTCCGGCATTTTTTACGCCCACTTTAATAGAAGGACCAAATTCTTAGTAATGACTCACACGGAGGATTGATTTCTCCGTTTTTTTTGTTCGGGGTGCAAGCCGTAAAAAGCTACATAGTTGAGGGACTAAATATGTCATTTATTCTTAAATAAAAGTTGTTGACTTGTTGAAATAGAATTTTGTTGACATATTGAAAAGAAATTGTTGGATCGGAAAGTAATTTAAATGAAATTTATTTGAAGTTTTGAAATGAAATGGATTGAAATTTCGAATTCAATATGCAGGTATATCGAAGATGAGCGACGAAGGAGTTCGTAAACATTACACACCAGCTGCAACAAACCCGAACCACTTCACGTGCAATTATTGTGGGCACGTAACGAGGGGGGAGGAATAACACGGATGAACCTTCACTTAAGTGGAAACGATCCGAAGAAAAATGTGAAGAAATTTCCGAGTTGTCCTACAGAAGTACGCAACGAGATGCTAGTGTTACATGCGGTGACTCTTTAAAAGAAGAAAAGCAAGTCCATCCTTGATGAAACCGTTGACGGGCACTTGGCCGGACGCTTCAGTCCGACTCACGTACAACTTGACCCCGACCAACAATACGAAACATGATATGATGTATGCTCTTAAGAGAAGCCGACAAGAGACACAGCTGGATGCTTGGAGATCTGGCCTTGGTGGGGGTTCAGGGACTGCACCACCACCTCCTCAATTTTGGCCAGAGAGTGGGCAACAACTAACTATTCCGGAAATGACGAATCCGAAATTGAAGCAACGATTAGGACGATCCGTTAGCAGCTACGTCATCCAGAGGACATCCCAGTTAACAAAGTGAAGTCGCCTCACTTCCAACACATGATCAATGAAACTGTGGAAGTTGGTAAGCATTTTGTATTTGAAGTAGCGGTTTTAATTTGACAAGTATTGTCGTGTCCAACTGTACTTGCATTTTCAAACTTTACAGGTCCATGTATCTCGCTTATGACTCATTACGAGATTTTTAACATGTACTTGAGAGACGAGGTTGCGTCCGTAAAGAAGTACATCGACCAACAAAGGGAAATGTGGAAGCAATATGGATGCACCATAATGTCGGACAAATAGACGGGACCGACGCGTTTGAGCATCATAAATGTTATGGTATATTCGGTTGGTAAGACTATTTTATTGAAGTTTCTTGATGCGTCGGATGAGATAAATAATTATACATACATCTATAAGATTCTGTCGCCGGTGGTTAAAGAAGTCGGAGAACAGAATGTTGTTCAAATTATCACAGATAATGGTTCGGCTTACAAGAAAGCTGGAATGAAACTCGATCGACGCTACAATCTGTATAGGACTTTGTGCGCCGCACATTGTATTGACTTGATGATCGAGGACGTGGGAAAACGAGCAAATGTCGCTAAAATTATTAAGAATTGTAAAGAAGTAACGAAGTTCATCTACAATCACGGGATATTCCTCTCGAAGATGGGAGAATAGGGACAAGTGCAACTCTCCAGTTCATTGGGATGAAGCCGGCGAGATCAAATTCATCGGGCCTGAAATGCTTGAGCAAACTTACCGAAGCGATAAAAAAGATTCAAGCCCGAATGAAGACATCTCAAAGTCGTCAAGAGCTACGTAGACAAGTGTAGGAGGCCACTAGAGTTTGAGGCATGGGAGAAAGTCTTTTTGAAGGTTTCACCGATGCGTGGCGGGATGAGGTTTGGGAAAAAGGGAAAGCTTAGCTCGAGGTATGTTAGACCTTTTGAGATTCTGGAGCATGTAGGCAAAGTCGCTTATCGTTAAGCCTTACCACCATCTATGTCCAACCAAGGATTTAAATGTCATTTTCGATGCCGTTTCGGGTCTCCTAATTTACAGAAAACCGACGCGCCGATGGAAAATCGAACGAAAAAAATGTGAAAAATGATAAATAAAATACTGTTTTCAAATGCCTTTTTCGATGGAAAACCGATGTGCCGATGGAAAACCAAACGGAAATAATGTTGCATAATATATTATATACATATGTATTTTTAAATTTTTAAGCTTGAGATTTATGTCAATTATATTTTATAATCTTCAATATATAATTTATTTTACACCAATATATTATCAAATATTAATTTGAGGTGATTGCTAGGTGTTGATTTATGCAATCGGGATTCTTAATCTTACGATTATTATTAAATTTTCGAAAAAAAATGTCTTATCATATTGATTTATGCTATCAGGGGGATTATTATTGCTAGTGATTAGTGATGTGTTGATTTATGCCGTGGTATTGTTTTGGCCCACTGGTGTTTATATTTTGGCCCAACAAAAGCCATAGTTTATAATACATCAAATATCTTGGGCAAGTTTATGTAGGCCCAGTAGGGTTTAATATCTTCTTCTCCCGCTGCTTCTCTAGCGTATAACACAAACAAACAAAAAAGCATCTCCACGACAACACAGTTTCTATGTCCAAACTTCATGATGTTTTCCATGTATCGATGTTGCGAAAGTATGTATCAGATCCTTCGCATGTTCTACGTGATCAAGAGATAGAGATTTCTCCTGAAGTCAGATACGAGGAACCAGCTGTTGCAATCCTCGATCACAAGGACAAGGTCTTAAGAAACAAGACTATTCCTCTGGTCAAAGTATTGTGGAAAAGACACTTCGCAAAAGAAGCCATTTGGGAGCTCAAGTGTGAAATGCAAAAGAAATACCCTGCTTTGTTCTAAGTTTCGAGGACGAAACTTTTGTAAGGGGTAGAGATTGTAGAGCATGAACTTTTGTATCACCCTCTTTGTAAATTTCGGATGAAATAAAAGAGCTTCCTTTGGTTTCAGTAAACATGTTGAATTAATTTAAATTATGTTAAGGAGATGGAAATTTCGGAATAAATAAAGGATTTATCAAGTACCTCCCGGTCAAGAGAATATTTTCGAGCAAAGACTTCGAGAGTAATTTGAAATTAATTATTCTCAAGGACGAAAATAAATTCCGAGAAAAACTTTAATTGTATTTAAATTAATCATGTTTAAACAAATAAAGGCCAGATTTAATCACATAATTATTTTCGATTCAATTATGAATTTAATTGATAATTATGTGGCAAAGAACCTAATTGTAACATAAGTTGAAGGACCTAAATGATATATAAGGTGGTTTTTGGGCCAGAAATCTAAATTTTGAAACGCTGGGCCGGTATAAATTCCAAAAACCCAAGCTTCTTCTCCAGTCATCTTCACCGCCTCACTCTCTCTTCCTCACCGACTCTCTCTCGCTCTCTCTGCCTCTCCTCTGCTCTGTTGGCATTGATGCCCACAAGAAGAATAGTAGTTATTGCATATATGCATTTGATGTAATAAAGTCTCACAAAGACTCTTGCTTGTAACTGCTGAATAATTAATAAAGAGTTGAAACTTTCATTCATTCTTCTTTGTTTGTTTATAGCTTTATGATAAACCTTAGTCTTTAATCCTTAAAGAAACCTAACAACAAATGAAGAGTCAAATACAGATTTGCATGAACAAACTCTTCATGGTTTGCTTAAAACAGTATATTCTTAATCTAAGGATCAAAAGGCTATTGATCTCAGTATGATTGTTAGGAGAGCCTATGATGTCTGATTATGAGACATAGAGAGTTGGAGATTCTGTTGGAGACTCTATAGTTCTTCCTAGTTATCTTCTGAAGATACTGAATTGACCAGTGCACTTCTAGAGACAGTGTAAGAACAAACCATTTAACCTCTTCTGTCTCAAAGGTTCTATGTATGAATTACATCATGCTTACCTCAATCCTGAAATGATACATGTCACTTCATAGCTTACATACTCTCATTTGAGAAAATCAGAGTTCTAGATTCACTATTTGATATAGACAAGACCTATTGATGAAATACTAAGTTATAGAGATGTCATAAATAATTTTATGAAGATCTCATAGATATGGAATTCATGTCCAAGATTGTTGAAATGCAATGTATATCACCTCATGCTTTATTCCTTGGAATGTGAATAAATGAACTGGCCAATGTCCAAATTGAGTCATGACTCTTTTGGATGAATCAATGTGACTTGTTAGCTCCTCGTCAATACATTGTTTCTAACTTATTCACAAGTGACAAAAGAGTTGAGGAAATAACAACTAGAAGGGTAAAATGGTAATTTTATAAACTCCATCTAGTTGATGATATTTATGAAGATTAAACATAGATAATATTCAATGGATCCACTCATCACAATTAAGTAGAATTTTGAGTAGAAAATATATTCATTTGAACTGAGAGATTTTCAGTGTCATCTCTTTAGTGGAGTCAGTTGACATTAAGCTAGAACTTGGAAAAGGTTTGTGAAATTTTATGTCCAAGTATGCTTGCTCAAGCTTTGTTCATTTGGATCCATGAGGTCACTACCACAAGTCATTATAATAGGATTTGTTAAACTAGTAGCTAAGTCAAAACAAGTTCAAGTGTTGAACAAGACGAATTTTACAAAGATTGTCTAAACGGTAATTTTGTCCATTAGGACATAAGATGGTATAAATGTCAAAATAAGATTTTGGAGATTATCATATGATGATAATGTGAATTAATCCGCATGGCCAAGAAGTAGTTTTGGGCCTTGAGGATTGAATTTCATTTTATGGAATTTTATGTGAAAATTCTACATGTGCTTTTCTTGTATTGTCTTGTACAAATAAAGAAACATCTAGAAGCATGCTCAAGATGATGAAACTCGTGACCATCAAATAAAGAGGGAAGTTATTTTGTGCATTGATGTATGCAGATATTTGTCAAAAAAGAAAAGAGGAAACAAATTTATAGCATAAGGCTATATGATGTACACGCCCAAAAGAAGAAATGGAAACTAATTTTCAGCCTTGGTATTATTATAATAGGAATGGGAAACAAATATTGTGCTCATGAATATATGTGATATTCAGCCATAATAGAAAAAAAGGTAATTGCATCTTTTGCATTGATTCAAGGCAATTCCTTCTCCTATAAATACCACGCCACATTCACAATGTCGTCGGAACAAGTTTTTTGTGTGCTTTTCTCTCTCTCTCTCTACCTTGGCCGTGTACACCCTTCTCTCTCTCTCTCTCTCTCTCTCTCTCTCTCTCTCTATCTCTCTCTCTCTTCTCTACCTTGGCCGTGTACACCCTTCTCTCTCTCTCTCTCTCTCTCTCTCTCTCTCTCTCTCTCTCTCTCTCTCTCTCTCTCTCTCTCTTCTTCTTCGTCTTCTTGTTTTATTTTGGCACCTAGGTTCTCATTAGACCTATCATTTTGTATTAACTCTTTGGCTCTAAGACTAGTTCTTAGGTCATTCTGTTTAATAGTGCCCACACACTAAATCTTTCCAAGCTCGAAGACTCTAGTGGTAGAAACTATCGCGGTTGCTCGGATTCAAGAAGACAAGAAGGAGACAAGCTAAGTGGGAGACGAGCGATTCAACCAATCCACAAGTTTTTCAACGCTCAAGCTTCAAGCGAGGTTGGTACCGAGTGAAAACTCATTATAGTTTTATTTTAGATTACATGATCATGCACTTTGTCTAGTTAGTAGAATCGTTTTACATGTTTTAAAGAATTTTTTATTTTCCACCGCTTACAAGAAGCGATAAATTATTCTTAATCCTAGATCTATTCCAACAAATGGTATCAGAGCTATAGCCAAAGTTTAAGCATGTGCATGTAATTTAAACTATGAGTATGAAAATTGTTTTTTTTTATTTTACTCGGGTGATGAATTTGCTAGAATTGTTTTTGTAAATTTTTTGAATTTATTGCTCGGGTCTATAAATTAAAATGCATGTTGATTTTATACACTATTGGGATGCTATTAAAATACATTAGAATCAATTATAAAAGTTTTTAATTTTTGCATAATCAAAATCGTGTTTTGAGAAGTTTGAGAATTTCGAGTAATTTCATGAAGTAATAATATTGTCTTGCTTGCTTTATTTATTTACTCGCTTGTTTTATATTTGTTGTTATTTTCTTTTGTGCTACATTATTACCTTGTCAATAAAACACATCAATAAGACTTAACAACTCAAGAAAATATTTCGTTACACCTAATTCTTTTCCACTTTTGTCCTTGGCCGAAAGTCTGTCCAAATTTCATTGAGCTTAAGAATACCTCTCAGTAAAACGAGTGCATTTCTCCGCCAAAATTCTACTTTCCATATCATTCGGAATTAGCTCAATTGGACATCGGAGCCGCCGTCTACGGCGTTTTTGCTCCGAGGTGCTTGTTGTCAGGGGTTCTAGAATTTCTGAAATTTTGGATTCCGGATCCTGGATCCCATTCCGAGAGTTCTAGAACTCGAATGGAAAAATTTCCTCGAGAAAAAATGTTTTTTTTAAGTATAATAAACATAATGTGTAAGATTGAAAAGTTTTGATATTTTGAATATTTACTGAAATTGAGATTTTATAAAAACTAGTTTGAATTTTGAAAAACTGTTTTCACTTTCAAACTTGAAAATTTTTTGTCATCCAAATCAAATATGTTTTTCAAAATGTTTTCAAAACTATATCTATATCACTTATGTTCAAAATTTATTGCTCTTGAAAATTTAAGTGGGAGGTCTCCTCGAAGACTAGTTGGCAAGAAGATGCAAGAAGATGTGTAATCTCAAACTTCAAGTATTCAAGTGAGTTAAAAGTTAAATCTTTTCTCACACACTTTCCCTTGTTGAAAATAGGAAATGTATGAGTATGTACCTTGTGCCTTTATGCATTAATATGTCGATCTAAAAATCAATTTCTAGAATTCCACTATCTCTTTATACACTAGGAAACGTGTTTTCGAACATATAAGAGACGATGTGCCAACTCTAAAAACTAAGTGGGAGGGTTATACTTGTTGTTTGCAACTCACATCCCCCAACACTAATGAAAAGTGCAATTGTTACCAGACTAAGAGTCACCCTTGTGGCCCTCTCTTAAATGAGAGTACTCAACGGTGCTTTGCTCTGATCATTGCTAGAAGAGCTACGTCCGAGAGTGAAACGATGAGACAAGGCCTCTCTTCGGTGGATTGTTTTTCAAAGTAGATCTCATGGACTAAGTGGTTAGTTACACACTTAGACTTAATCCCTAGTAATCCTCCCTCGAGGCCCTGCGAAAGGATATGAGTGATCAGACTTTTTTTACAAGGTGGCTAGTCAAGCATTGATGTATTGACATCTTGGCTATGCATTAATGATGAGTCATTTACTTATGAAATGAGACTCTTTTTGGCATTCCCTCGAAGGAGTAAAGTATCATTTCGTTCATAACATCTTTGGATTTCTTCTGTCTTGTTCATTCTAAAAACTTAAACAAACTTAAATCCTAAACCAAAAGAATCATCATAAACTTGTTTAAACTTAATTTCAGCAAGATGTCTCTCAACCTTCTCTTAACCATTCTTTCCTCAAACAAACTCGAAGGCGACAACTATATTGATTGGAAACGTAACCTCGACATCGTCCTTACTGTTGACAAGAACAAATGGGTACTCCTTAGACGAATGATGATTCGACTCAAGAGGACAAAGATGCCTTGGAGGCCTGGCTCCGCTCCGATGAGATTGCGAGGTGCTATTGTTGTCAATGGTGCCAACAAGAAGATTTGTAGTCTCTATTTATGTACATTTGATGTAATATAGTCTTAAGAAGACTCTTGCTTGTAACTGCTTATTTATTAATAAAAGTTGAAACGTTCATTCATTCTTCCTTGTTTGAAACTTTATGATAAAACCTTAGTCTTTAGTCCTTAAACAAACCTAACAACACATGAAGAGACACATGTAGATTTGCATGAACAAACTCTTCATGGTTTGCTTAAAACAATATATTCGCAATCTAAGGATCAAAAGACTATTGATCTCAGTACGATTGTTAGGAGAATCTATGATGTCTGGTTATGAGACATTGAGAGTTTGAGACTCTATAGTTCTTCTAGGTATCTTCCGAAGGTATTGAATTGACCAGTGCACTTCTAGAGACAATATAAGAACAAACTGTTAACCTCTTATGTCTCGAGTTCACTACGTACGAATTGCATCATGCTTACCTCAATCTTGAAATGAGACATGCCATTTCATAGCTTACGTATTCTCATTTGAGAAAGTCAGAGTTCAGATTCACTATGTGATTCTGAACAAGACCTATTGGTGAAGTACTAAGTTAAGAAGATGTCATGAGTAACTTTGTGAAGATCTCATAGATATGGAATTCATGTACAAGATTGCTAAAATGCAATATATATCACCTCGTGTTTTATTCCTTTGAATGTGAATAAACGAACTGGCCAGTGTCCAAATTGAGTCATGACTCTTTTGGATGAATCAATGTGATTTGTTAGCTCCTCGTTAATACATTGTTTCCAACTTATTCACAAGCGACAAAGGAGTTGAGAAAATAACAGCTAGAAGAGTAAAATGGTAATTTTGTAAATCCCGACTAGCTGATGATATTCATGAAGGGTAAACATAGATAATATTCAGTGGATCCACTCATCACAATTTAGTTGAATTCTTGAGTAGAAAATAAATTCATTTGAACCGAGAGATTCTCAGTGTCAACTCTTTTGTGGAGTCAGTTGACATTAAGCTAAACTTGGAAAAAGTTTGTGAACGTTTGAGTCCAAGCATTTTAGCTCAAGCTTTGTTCATTTGGATCCATGAGGTCACTATCACAAATCATATCGAGTATGAATAGTTAAACTAGAAGCTAAGGCATAACAAGAACGAGACAAGTTTTACGAAAATTGTCTAATGGGTAATTTTGTCTTTTTCGACATAGAATGAAATGAATGTCAATAAATCTTTTGACATTGTCATATGATGACTTAAACCACTCGGCCAAGTTGAATAATTTGGGCCTTGAGGATTAATTTCATTTCATGGAATTTTACTTGAAAATTCTTAATGGGCATTTCTTATGTTGTCATGAACAAATGAAGGAAAATCTAAAAACACTTTCTAGAAGGTGTCTAGGCCATCCAAATAAGAGGAAAAGGGAGACCAATTTTGTGCATTAATGTATCAAGATATTTGCCAAAAGAAAAAGAGGAAACAAATTTCCTCTAATGGTAAATGAAGTGGGCAGCCAACATGAGTCAATGGAGAAGCAAGATAAAAGAGGAAACAAATCGAAGGACTTGCACAACATAAGTTGCACGTCCAAAGTCAAGAGAAAAAAGGAAATATTTGCTCATGAATATGTGATATTCTATAGAAGAGGAAACTACATTTATGAAGGTAAACCCTCCCATATAAATAGAGGCCTCATTCTCATTGTTTTCTCATTCCAAAGTTTTAGAGATTGAGAGCTTCTCTATCTAGAACACTTAGCCGCCCCTCCCCTTTCTCTCTATAAGTTTTCTTTCGTTTTTGTTTTGGCACCTAGGTCCACATTTGACCTAGTGTTTTAGCTCTTCGAATCTTAGACTTGTTCTTGAGTCGTCGTGTTTAAAATTGCCTACACACTAATTCCTTGGGG
This sequence comes from Urtica dioica subsp. dioica, assembly GCF_054948205.1. Taxonomy (NCBI): domain Eukaryota; kingdom Viridiplantae; phylum Streptophyta; class Magnoliopsida; order Rosales; family Urticaceae; genus Urtica; species Urtica dioica. The sequence continues at coordinate 6,514,848 of NC_142765.1, read as the reverse complement.
CCTGTATGGTACTCAACTTAAATTGTTTTTTGTTTTCTCTATTCAGTTTTTTTACAATTAAACTGCAATAAACTTTTACAATTATTTTTAAAAAGCTGTTTGTTACATAATTGTGTTTTTTTAATTCAGTTTTCACATAGGCATTTTCTCGAACAGGGTATGTGCACAACCTCCATATACACAACTGTACAATTTTTTCAATTTTTTTTCCAAAGTCATCAAACAAACATAATTCTATTTCTCAGCATCACATATTCATATAACTTCATAATCACTAAGAAGCTTGAATGTAAATACTAGTAATAAGATAAAAAAAAAAAAGATGACAAAGTGGTTCGAGAGACCAAAAGAAGGAAGAAGAGGGAGTTTGGATTTTACTCTTCTCTGTGAACTTGAAGGAGATAGAGAGAGGAAACGAGCAGAGATAGGGAGAATCGGTGAAAATTCCGATGACGACGGTGGATCGGAGGTCGGAGTCGTGGTCGGCGTCGTGTTCGGCGTCAGTGTTGACAGGCAGGCCGGTTGATAGGTCGAAGGTAAAGAAATGATAGAAGAAGAAAGAGATGTCGAGAGAAACGAAATAGGAGAGAAAAAATTGAGTGAAGCATATAGAAAACAGGTTTTTGTTGGATTTCAAAATCCTTCATAAAAATAAAATAGAACTCAAAATAATTTCCAATAAAATTTCTCAGTAATAAAACAAACACACATTCACTTTATTCGAAAAGACATTTCAAGTAAAAAAACTGAAAAACAATTTTTGAATTACGTACCAAACAGGGCCTTAGTTTCTCGAGTGATTCTTGTGATAGAAACTTTCGTGGTTGCTCGAGTTCCCGAGGAAAGAAGAGAGACGAGTTGCGCGGGGAGACGAATGTTTCAACCTTCCTAAGGCTTCTCAACGTTCAATCTTCACAAAGGTTAGTAAATAAATAATGCTCTTTAATTTATTGCTCATGCATTTAAATTAAAAATCATGTTGATTTTCTATGACCTTGGGATGTTATTAAAACACATTAGAATCAGTTCTAAAAGTTTTAATTTTTTACAATGAAAAACGTGTTGTTAAAGTTTGAGAAAATTTCGAGTAATTTTGTGACTAGTTATATTGTCTTGCTAGTTTCATTTATTTACTCATTTCGTTTTATGTTTGTTGCTATTTCATTTTATACCATGTTATTACCATGTTAATAAAACACATATAAAAGCTTTAACAACTTCCTAAAACGTTCCGTTACACTCGATTCTTTTTCACACTCAAATCCGAACTTTAATTATTTCCAGTTTTCTTCGAGCTCGAGAAATCCCACAGTAAAAGTGGCATAACTCTCACCTCAGAATTCAAAATTTAATGATTTTTTAATCAAATTAAAGGACTGTCGGAGCCGCCAGTTATGGCGATTTTACTCCGAGGTGCGCGGCTGTTCCGAACGTCCGGTTTTTTAGAATTCCGGATTTCGGACCCCACTCCATGAGTTATAGAACTCTAATAAGAAAATTTCCTTGAGCAAAATTGGTTTTCATAAGATAATAAATATAATGTGAAATATTAAAATGTTTTGATTTTTGAAAAATTTACTTGAATTGAATTTTTACAAAACTAGTTTGAATTTTGAAATACCGTTTTCGCTTTCAAACTTGAAAATATTTTGTCATCCAAATCAAATAAGTTTTCAAAATGTTTTCAAAACCATATCTATATCACATATGTTCAAAATCTATATGCTCTTGAAAATTTGAGTGGGAGGTCTCCTCGTAGACGAGCCGAAAAATAAAACATGTGTAATCTCAAACTTTCAAGTGTTCGAGTGAGTTGAAGTTCACACTTCCCTCATGCACTTTCCCGAATAGAAAATAGGAAAATGTCCGAGTATGTACCTTGTGCCTTTATGCACTAACACTACTCTTCCTTGAACATGAAGATCTAGGATTCCTTTCTAGAAGTCCACTCTATCGCTCTATAACTAGGAAATTTGTTTATGAACTTATAAGAGACGATGTGCCAACTCCAAAAACTAAGTGGGTGGGTTATACTTGTTGTTTGTAACCCACGATCCCCAACACTAATGAAAGAAGAAATTAACGTGAGATTAAGAGTCACTCTTGTGGCCCTCTCTTGAATAAGAGTACTCTATGGCGTTTTTGCTTCGATCATTGCTCAATGAGCTACGTTCAAGGGTGAGACGACGAAGACAAGGCCTCCTCTTGGGGGATTGTTTTTTCAAAGTTGACCTTTTGGACTAAGTAGTTGGTTGAACACTTAGACTCAATCCCTAGTAATCCTCCCTTGAGGCTCTGCGAAAGGATGTGAGTAATCAAACCAATTTAAAATGTGGCTAGTCAAAATTGGTGTATTGACATATTGGCTAAGCATTAACGATGTGTCATTTACTTATAAAAGGAGATTTTTTGTGGCCTTCTCTTGAGGGAGTAGATTATCATTTTGTTTATAACACCTTTGGATTTTATCAAATCTTAAAAACTTAAATCATAATCCAGAAGACAAATCATAAACTTGTTTTCAACTCTTCAGCATAATATCTCTCCACCCTTTCTCAATCATCATTTCCTCAAATAAACTCGAAAGCGAGAACTACATAGATTGAAAACGTAACCTCGACATAATACTTACCAAGAACAAATGGGTACTCACCACCCCGTGTCCTCCTCAAACGAATGATGATTTGACTCAAGAGGACAAAGACGCCTTGGCGGCCTGGCTCCGCTCCGATGAGATTGTGAGGTGCTATATCTTAGTATCTATGAACAATGTGCTGAAACAGTGACACCGTTCTATTGAGACAGCCCCTGACATGCTCTACAATCTCCATGAGATGTTTGGAGGGCAAGGGTGTCAGGCCAGACAGCTCTCTCTCGAGAACTCTCTCATCTCCCGCGCTCTTGTGACATTCCAAGAGCGCGCGCTCCTCCCTCGACTCAGAAATTCAAGGACCCCCCTCCACGAGAGGGAGCGCGCTCCTCTTCTGCGACTCGAGTCGCCGCAGTGCATACACTACTCTCCCGCTTCTTGGCCCTTGAGCTAGAACTCCGAGCTACGAGGCAAGCGACCCCTCTAAAGTCTTCACTAGAAGATACGAGCCGGGTCCTACTCTAAAGCCTTGGATTCTCAAGCCTCCGAGCCCAAGATAGCCCCCAACATTCAAACTGAACTACGTTCTGACCTGATCCCGACTAAAGGGTACGTAGGCAGCCAACCTTTGGCACGGTCACACCCTCCAAAACACACCTCAGGGTTTGGATGGTGCAACTCGGTCTACGAGTTCCCATTTTTGGCCTGGGCGTGATCACTTGGTCCGACCTTGGATCGAACCGCCCGAGGTATTTAATCGTTGTTCATATTCGTGTGACAACAGATATTAAGTTCTTTCCGAAGGAAGGAACAAAATAAACATTATTCAAGTTTAGAGTTCGTTCTTCAAAAGATAGCGTCACTGATCCCATGGCATTTGTTGACAATGAGCTCTCATCACCCCATCTAAAGGAGAAGTCACATTCCTCTAAGCTTTTGGTTTTCTTGAAACCAGTCAAGGAACAACAAATATGGTTAGTAGCAATGGAGTCAAGAATCCACGTTGATACATTATCAGCTACTAAGCATGCTTTGGTAATAAGTACATTACTATTTTCCTTTGCTTTGAGGTAGGCAAGACAGTTTTTCTTCTCGGCCTTGTGATGTCTCTTCTTAGATCCAGAGATGGAAGCTTTGTGCTCAGTATCATGTGCCTCTCCTGTTGTCAATGGTGCCCACAAGAAGAGTTATAGTTTTTACTTTTGTACATTTGATGTAATAAAGTCTCATGAAGACTCTTGCTTGTAATTGCTTATTTATTAATAAAAGTTGAAACGTTCATTCATCCTTCTTTGTCTGAAGCTTTATGATAAAACCTTAGTCTTGAGTCCATAAACAAACCTGATAACATATGAAGAGACAAATGTAGATTTGCATGAACAGACTCTTCATGGTTTGCTTAAAACAATATATTCGCAATCTAAGGATCAAAAGACTATTGATCTCAGTACGATTGTTAGGAGAATCTATGATGTCTGGTTACGGGACATTGAGAGTTGGAGACTCTATAGTTCTTCTAGGTATCTTTCGAAGGTACTGAATTGACCAGTGCACTTCTAGAGACAAGATTGTTGTAAATGGTGCCCACAAGAAGAGTTGTAATCTTTATATTCTACATTTTATGTAATAAAGTCTCATGAAGACTCTTGCTTGTAATTACCTATTCATTAATAAAAAGTTGAAACGTTCATTCAATCTTCCTTGTTTGAAGCTTTATGATAAAACCTTAGTCTTTAGTCCATAAACAAACTAAACAACTTACGAAGAGACAAATGTAGATTTGCATGAACAAACTCTTCGTAGTTTGCTTAAAACGATATATTCGCAATCTAAGGGTCAAAGGACTATTGACCCCAGTATGATTGTTAGAAGAATCTATGATGTCTGGTTATGAGGCATTGAGAGTTGGAGACTCTATAGTTCTTCTATGTATCTTCCGAAGGTACTGTATTGACCAGTGCACTTCTAGAGACAAGATAAGAACAAACCATTTAACCTCTTATGTCTCGAAGTCACTACGTATGAATTGCATCGTGCTTACCTTAATCCTGAAATGAGACATGTCATTTCACACCTTAGTATTCTCATTTGAGAAAGTCAGAGTTCGGACTCACTATATGATTCCGAACAGGGCCTATTGGTGAAATACTAAGTTGTGAGAATGTCATGAGTAACTTTGTGAAGTTCTCATAGATATGGAATTCATGTACAAGATTGCTGAAATGCAATGTATGTCACCTCATGCTTTGTTCCTTGGAGTGTGAATAAATGAACTGGCCAGTGTCGAAATTGAGTCCTGACTCTTTTGGATGAAACAATGTGACTTGTTAGCTCCTCGTCAATACATTGTTTCTAACTTATTCACAAGCGACAAAGGAGTTGAGGAAATAACAGCTAGAAGGGTAAAATGGTAATTTAGTAAATCCCGACTAGCTGATGACATTCATGAAGGGTAAACATAGATAATATTCAGTGGATCCGCTCATCATAATTAGGTTGAATTCTTGAGTAGAAAATAAATTCATTTGAACCGAGAGATTTTCAGTGTCAACTCTTTAGTGGAGTCAGTTGACATTAAGCTAAACTTGGAAAAGGTTTGTGAACTTTTGAGTCCAAGTATTTAGCTCAAGCTTTATTCATTTGAATCCATGAGGTCACTGTCACGAATCACATCGAATATGAATAGTTAAACTGGAAGCTAAGTCAAAACAAGAACGAAAATAGTCAAAAGGGTATTTTTGTCTTTTGAGACAAAGGATGAAATGAATGTCAATAAATTTTTTGACAAGTTCATTTGATGACTTAATGTCACTCGGCCATGACTTGATCATTGGGCCTTGTGAATTAATTTCATTTCATAAGAATTTTATTGAAAATTTTTAATGGGTCTTTCTCATGTTGTCATAAATAAATGAAGAAGCTTCTAGAAGCTCCTTCTAGAGTGAGTTTGGGCGCCTACCCTATAGAGAAATAGGAGAGATTATTTTGTGCATAAATGTATCAAGATACTTGCCAAAAGAAAAAGAGGAAATAAATTTGCATATGGATGCATAAGGGATTCGGCCAAGAGAGAGACAAGGCAAGGCAAGGAACAAAAAAGGAAACAAATCCAAGGCGTAATGAAACCTATGTTGGCCGAGTGTCTCAAGAGAAAAAAAGGGGAAATTGGCTCATGAATATGTGATATTATATAGAAGAGGAAACTACCTTATTGAAGGTGAGACCTCTCCTATAAATAGGAGCCCCTTTTCTTCACAATTCATTCATTCCAAGTTTTAGAGATTTGAGAGACTCTCTCTCTAGAACCTTGGCCGATCCTCTCTCTCTCTCTCTCTCTCTCTCTCTCTCTCTCTCTCTCTCTCTCTCTTCAATTTCGTTTTATTGTTTTGGCACCTAGGTCCTCACTTGACCTAGAGTTTAGCTCTGCGACTTCAAGACTCGTTCTTAAGTCGTAGTGTTTAAAAGTGCCCACTCACTTATTCCTTTTATTTCGAGTGATTTAGTGATAGAAACTATCGTGGTTGCTCGAGGTGCCGAGGAAAGAAAGAGAGACGTTCTGTGAGGGAGACGAGCGTTGCAACTTTCCAAAAGCTTCTCAAAGTTCAAGCTTCAAGAAAGGTTAGTAAACTTCTATGCTCATAATAGTTTTTATTTATATGTACTTGTTCTTTGTCTAGGTTAGTAAAAACCGTTTTTACTTGAAAAGAACATTTTTAAAATTCCGCTTTGCGAAGCGTTAAACTTTTTCTTAAACCCTAGATCGTTTCCAACAAATGGTATCAGAGCTATGGTCAAAGATTAGCATGTACATGTATTTAAAATTATGAGCTTGAAAATCGTTTTCGAAAGTTTACTAATTTTGTGACAAGTTAGAATTGTTTTCTTAGATTTTTTTTTAATTTATTGCTCTTGCCTTTAAATTAAATATCATGTTGATTTTCTATGAGTTTGGGATGTTTTTGAAACACATTAGAATCAGTTCTAAAAGTTTTTAATTTTTTATATTGAAAAACGTGTTTTAAAGGTTTGAGAAATTTCGAGTAAAATTTTGTGACTAGTTTTCTTGTCTTACTAGTTTCTTATTTTTACTTGAATCGTTTTATGCTTGTTGTTATTTCTTTTATGCCTTGTTATTACCTTGCTAATAAAACACAAATAAAAGCTTTAACAACCTTCATAAAACGTTCCGTTACACTTGATTCTTTTTCGCACCTAAAAAGGACCAAGCTTTAATTATTTCTTTTTCTTCGAGCTGGAGTAAACCCGCATTAAAAGTGGCATAACTCTCTTATCCGAAATCGAAATTTAATGATTCTTAAATCAAATTAAAGCTCTGTCTGTTCTCTGTCCAATGCCACCGGTTTCAGGTCAAAAGGACATCGGAGCCGCTAGTTATAGCGATTTTACTCCGAGGTGCGCGGCTGTTCCGAAACTCCAGTTTTTTAGAATTCCGGATTTTCAGCCCCACTACCATGAGTTATAGATCTCTAATGAGAAAAATTTCTTGAGCAAAAAAAAAAAAATTTATAAGATTATAAACATGATGTGTAAGATTAAAATGTTTTGATTTTTGAAAGTTTAATTGAAATTGAATTTTTTACAAAACTAGTTTGAATTTTGAAAAACCGTTTTCACTTTCAAACTTGAAAATATTTTGTCATCCAAATCAAATAAGTTTTCAAAATGTTTTCAAAACTTTATCTATATCACATATGTTCAAAATCTATATGCTCTTGGAAATTTGAGTGGGAGGTCTCCTTGTAGACAAGCCGAAAAATAAAAAGATGTGTAATCTCAAACTTTCAAGGGTTCGAGTGAGTTGAAGTTCACACTTCCCTCACGCACTTTCCCGAAATAGAAAATAGGTGCACTAATACTGCTCTAAACATGACGATCTAGGATTGTCTTCTAGTTGTCTGCTCTATCGCTTTCTAACTAGGAAATCTGTTTCCGAACTTATAAGAGTCGATGTACCAACTCCAAAAACTAAGTGGGAGGGTTATATTTGTTGTTTGTAACCCGCGATCCTCAACACTAATGAAAGAAGCAATTAACGTGGGACTAAGAGCCGCTCTTGCGACCCTCACTTAAATGGGAGTACTCCAAGGTGTTCTTGCTTCGATCATTGCTCAATGAGCTACGTCCGAGAGTGAGACGATGATGACAAGGCCTCCCCTTGGGGGATTGTTTTTCAAAGTTGACCTTTTGGACTAAGTGGTTGGTTGCACACTTAGGCTCAATCCCTAGTAATCCTCCATTGAGGCTCTGTGAAAGGATGTGAGTGATCAAACCAATTTAAAAGGTGGCTAGTCAAAATTGATGTATTGACATCTTGGCTAAGCATTAATGATGTGTCATTTACTTATAAATGGAGATTTTTTGCGGCCTTCTCTTGAGGGAGTAAATTATCGTTTGGTTTATAACACCTTTGGATTTTATCAAAGTCTTAAATAAAACTTAAATCCTAAACCAAAGACTAATCATAAACTTGTTTCAACTTAAATAGGCAATATGTCTCTCAATCTTCTCTCGTTAATCCTTTCCTCGAACAAACTCGAAAACAAAAACTGCGTAGATTCGAAACATAACCTCGACATAATCCTTACCAAGCACAAATGGGTACTCACCACCCCGTGTCCTCCTCTGACGAATAATGATTCAACTCAAGAGGACAATGACGCCTTAGCGGCCTGGCTTCGATCCGATGAGATTGTGAGGTGCTATATCTTAGCATCTATGAACAATATGCTGAAAAAGCAACATCGTGACATCGAGACTGCCGCCGACATGCTCTACAATCTCCTTGAGATATTTGGAGGGCAAAGGCATCAGGCAAGGAAACAAGCAGTCCGACAGTTTATGAACTGTCATATGAAGGCTAGGACTCCTGTTAGATACTTTATGATACTGATCATTAGTTATCTAAATAAAATGGAAATCCTAGGATCTGAGATTGATGGGAAGAATGTCATAGATATGATCTTAGAAACTCTCCCCACATCTCTTGATACCTCCAAGATGAACTACTCCATAAACAAGCTAGAGTACACTGTTACCGAGCTCATGAAGGAACTTCAAACCGCTGAGGCACTCACTAAGAAAAAGAGGGCTCAAGGAGAAGTACATGCTACTGCCTCCAACTCTGGATCTAAGAAGAGACCTCGCAATGCCGAGAAGAAGAACCAACCTAAGGTTCAAACGAAGAAGAAGGCGCCAAAGGCTCCGAAGGTGGACAAGTCTAAAGACAAGTGCCACCACTGCAATGAGCCAGGTCACTAGCGTAGGAACTGTCCTGCCTACCTCAAAACCAAAGTAAAAGGTATTGTACTTATTACTGAAGCTTGTTTAGTAGCTGATAATGTATCATCGTGGATTATTGACTCCGCTGCTACTAACCATATTTGCTGCTCCTTAACTGGTTTTAGGAAAAGCAAAAGCTTAGAGGATGGCGACTTCTGCTTCAAGTGGGGTGATGGGAGCATGGTGTCTGCGAAGGCTGTGGGATCCGTGACGCTATCTTTTGAAGATCGCACTTTAAATTTGAATAATGTTTATTATGTTCCTTCCTTTGGGAAAAACTTAATATCTGTTGCTCAACTTTTAGAGCAAAATTATTATTTAAAGTTTATAAAGAACGGAATTCGAATTTATTTTTCTAATTTTTTTGTCACTGATGCATGTATGAATAATGGTCTTTTTTACATCTATCCCACTCAACCTTCTCTTTTAGACACCGAAATAGATAATGATCTAATTAGGGAGCCAAAGAGGATCAAACTTTCTGAATCCTCCGATCTAACAAAATCAACATACCTCTGGCACTTGAGACTTGGTCATATCAGTCTAGATAGGATTAAGAGACTTGTGAGGGACGGTCCACTCCAAGACTCTGCAATAGGTTCACTACCTACTTGTGAATCCTGCATAGAAGGAAAAATGACTAAGCGACCTTTCTCCGATAAGGGTCGAAGAGCCACTGAGTTGCTGGAACTAGTACATTATGATGTATGTGGTCCGCTCAACCAACAGGCACGTGGAGGATACGAATACTTCATTACCTTCACCGATGATTACTCACGATATGGGTTTGTCTATTTGCTCAAACACAAATCCAAGACCTTTAACGTATTTAAGGTCTTTAGGGCTTTAGTGGAAAAGCAAACTTGCAAAGTGATCAAAACCCTTCGATCTGATCGAGGTGGTGAGTATATGTCTGGAGAGTTTGATGACTTTCTTAAAGAAGAAGGTATCGCTTCTCAGCTTACCGCACCTGGCACACCTCAACAAAACAGAGTGTCAGAGAGAAGAAACCGAACTCTTATGGAGATGGTTAGATCAATGATGATTTACTCATCACTCCCTCTTTCCTTTTGGGGATATGCCCTTGAAACAGCCGCTTACATTCTGAACCAAGTTCCGTCTAAAACGGTTCCTGGTACTCCTTATGAACGATGGACTGACCGTAAAGTGAATCTTGGCCGCATCAGAATTTGGGGTTGCCCTGCACACGTGCTAAGGCAAAAGACTAGCAAGTTGGCTAGTAGGTCAGAATTGTGCTTGTTTGTGGGATATCCAAAGGAAACCAAGGGTTTCATCTTCTATAGTCCCGAGGACGATAAGAGTTTCGTTAGCACGAATGCTCGTTTCCTTGAGGAGGACTTTATGAAGGATGCAAAACCTAGAAGCAAAATTGTGCTTGAAGAAAAGTTGGGTGAGGAAGCTTCTACCTCATCTGTAAGAACTGTTCTTACACCAACTGAAACACAACCTAACTCATCAGAATCTCGTCAAGTAGTACTTCGACGTAGTGGGAGGGCTACTCAAAAGCCTGACAGGTACATGTCTTATGGAGACTCTCTTATAGCCGTCTCTGACATGGATGATCCTGTTTCCTATAGCCAAGCGATGGCTTGTTCTGAATCAAACCTTTGGCTTGACACCATGAAAGTTGAAATGCACTCGACGTATGTCAACAAAGTCTGGAAACTTGTAGACCTTCCTGAAGGGATTAAACCCGTAGGGTGTAAGTGGATATACAAGAAGAAAAGGGGTCCTGATGGGAACGTCGAGACGTTCAAAGCACGACTTCTGGCGAAGGGTTATACCCAACAAGAAGTCCATCTGCATACTCCTATCCATAGCTGCAGCTCTTGACTATGAGATCTAGAAAATGGATGTCAAGACAGCCTTTCTGAATGGCAATCTTGACGAGCGCATTTACATGGCTCAACCAGACGGTTTCGTGGAAGAAGGTCAAGAGACCAAGGTTTGTGAGTTTCTTAAGTCCATTTATGGATTAAAGCAAGCATCTAGGTCATGGAATATCAGATTCGATGAAATTGTGAAAAGCTTCGACTTTGAACAGTCAATAGATGAGCCTTGTGTTTACAAGTTAATACACAAAGGCAAAGTTGTGTTTCTGGTGCTATATGTCGATGATATACTACTCATTGGTAATGACGTGGGTAAGTTTTCTGAGGTTAAGGTCTGGCTGGCAAAGCAATTCTATATGAAGGATCTATGAGAAGCCGCGTACATTCTGGGGATCCAAATCTTTCGAGATAGGAAAAACCGGACCCTGTCGCTCTCTCAAGCATCTTATATTGGTAAGGTGATGGATCGCTTCTCGATGCAAGACTCCAAGAAGAGTCAAACACCCTTTAGGCATGGAGTTTCACTCTCTAAGGACCAGTCTCCCAAGACTGCACAAGAGATTGAAGACGTGAGGAAAATTCCTTACGCCTCTGCCGTAGGAAGCCTCATGTATGCTATGCTTTGCACTAGACCTGACATCTGTTTCGCCGTTGGCGTAGTTAGCTGTTTCCAATCCAACCCTGGACCCGAGCACTGGATTGCTGTTAAGCATGTTCTTAAGTATCTTCGAAGAACTAGGAACTTGATGCTTACATACTCAGGTACTGACCTGACTATGACGGGATATACCGACTCTGATTTTCAAGCGGATAAGGATTCCAGGAAATCCACTTCGGGATCTGTGTTCATCCTTAATGCTGGAGCTGTTGTGTGGAGGAGTATTAAGCAATCTTGCATTGCTGACTCCACAATGGAAGCAGAATATGTGGCTGCTTGTGAAGCATCCAAAGAGGCTGTATGGCTTAGAAAATTCCTTAAGTATTTGGAAGTTGTTCCAAACGTCGACGAGCCCATGACCCTTTATTGTGATAATAGTGGGGTTGTCGCTAACTCAAAGGAACCTCGAAGCCATAAGCGCTCTAAGCATATTGAGAGGAAATACCATTTGATTCGAGAGATCGTGCAGCGCGGAGACGTGGAAGTGAATAAAATCTCAACGGTGGACAACCTAGCAGATCCATTCACAAAGGCCCTAGCGAACAAGGTCTTCGACCAACATCAAGAGGGATTAGGCATGAAAGACTACACACATCTTCTTTGAGTCAAGTGGGAGTTTGTTGTCAATGGTGCCCACAAGAAGAGTTGTAATCTTTATATTCTACATTTGATGTAATAAAGTCTCATGAAGACTCTTGCTTGTAATTGCCTATTCATTAATAAAAAGTTGAAACGTTCATTCAATCTTCCTTGTTTGAATTCATGAGTAACTTTGTGAAGTTCTCATAGATATGGAATTCATGTACAAGATTGCTGAAATGCAATGTATGTCACCTCATGCTTTGTTCCTTGGAGTGTGAATAAATGAACTGGCCAGTGTCCAAATTGAGTCCTGACTCTTTTGGATGAAACAATGTGACTTGTTAGCTCCTCGTCAATACATTGTTTCTAATTTATTCACAAGCGACAAATGAGTTGAGGAAATAACAGCTAGAAGGGTAAAATGGTAATTTAGTAAATCCCGACTAGCTGATGACATTCATGAAGGATAAACATAGATAATATTCAGTGGATCCGCTCATCATAATTAGGTTGAATTCTTGAGTAGAAAATAAATTCATTTGAACCGAGAGATTTTCAGTGTCAACTCTTTAGTGGAGTCAGTTGACATTAAGCTAAACTTGGAAAAGGTTTGTGAACTTTTGAGTCCAAGTATTTAGCTCAAGCTTTGTTCATTTGGATCCATGAGGTCACTGTCACGAATCACATCGAATAGGAATAGTTAAACTGGAAGCTAAGTCAAAACAAGAACGAAAATAGTCAAAAGGGTATTTTTGTCTTTTGAGACAAATGATGAAATGAATGTCAATAAATTTTTTGACAAGTTCATTTGATGACTTAATGTCACTCGGCCATGACTTGATCATTGGGCCTTGTGAATTAATTTCATTTCATAAGAATTTTATTGAAAATTCTTAATGGGCCTTTCTCATGTTGTCATGAACAAATGAAGAAGCTTCTAGAAGCTCCTTCTAGAATGAGTTTGGGCGCCTACCCTATAGAGAAATATGAGAGATTATTTTGTGCATAAATGTATCAAGATACTTTCCAAAAGAAAAAGAAGAAACAAATTTGCATATGGATGCACAAGGGATTCGGCCAAGAGAGAGACAAGGCAATGCAAGGAACAAAAAAGGAAACAAATCCAAGGCTTAATGAAGCCTATGTTGGCCGAGTGTCTCAAGAGAAAAAAAAGGGGAAATTGGCTCATGAATATGTGATGTTCTATAGAAGAGGAAACTACCTTATTGAAGGTGAGACCTCTCCTATAAATATGAGCCCCTTTTCTTCACAATTCATTCATTCCAAGTTTTAGAGATTTGAGAGACTCTCTCTCTAGAACCTTGGTCGATCCTCTCTCTCTCTCTCTCTCTCTCTCTCTCTCTCTCTCTCTCTCTCCAAGTTTAGCTCTGCGACTTCAAGACTCGTTCTTAAGTCGTAGTGTTTAAAAGTGCCCACTCACTGATTCCTTTTATTTCGAGTGATTTAGTGATAGAAACTATCGTGGTTGCTCGAGATGCCGAGGAAAGAAAGAGAGACGTGCTGCGAGGGAGATGAGCGTTGCAACTTTCCAAAAGCTTCTCAAAGTTCAAGCTTCAAGAAAGGTTAGTAAACTTCTATGTTCATAATAGTTTTTATTTATATGTACTTGCTCTTTGTCTAGGTTAGTAAAAACCGTTTTTACTTGAAAAGAAAATTTTTAAAATTCCGCCGCTTTGCGAAGCGTTAAACTTTTTCTTAAACCCTAGATCGTTTCCAACAAAGATAAGAACAAACCATCTAACCTTTTATGTCTCGAAGTCACTACGTATGAATTGCATCATGCTTACCTCAATCCTGAAATGAGACATGTCATTTCATAGCTTACATACTGTCATTTGAGAAAGTCAGAGTTCGGATTCACTATGTGATTCTGAACACGACCTATTGGTGAAGTACTAAGTTATGGAGATGTCATTAGTAACTTTGTGAAGATCTCATAGATATGGAATTCATGTACAAGATTGCTGAAATGCAATGTGTATCACATCATGCTTTGTTCCTTGGAATGTGAATAAATGAATTGGCCAGCGTCCAAATTGAGTCTTGACTGTTTTGGATGAAACAATGTGACTTGTTAGCTCCTCGTCAATACATTGTTTCTAACTTATTAACACGCAACAAAGGGTTGAGGAAATAACAGCTAGAAGGGTAAAATGGTAATTCTGTAAATCCCAACTAGCTGATGATATTCATGAAGGGTAAACATAGATAATATTCAGTGGATCCACTCATCACAATTAAGTTGAATTCTTGAGTAGAAAACAAATTCATTTTAACCGATAGATTCTCAGTGTCAACTCTTTAGTGGAAAAGGTTTGTGAACTTTTGAGTCGAAGTATGTTAGCTCAAGCTTTGTTCATTTGGATCCATGAGGTCACTGTCACAAATCATATCGAGTATGATTAGTTAAACTGGAAGCTAAGTCAAACAAGAACGAGACAAGTTTTACGAAAATTGTAAAAAGGGTATTTTTGTTTTTTTGGACATAGGAGGAAATGAATGTCAATAAATTTTTTGACATTGTCATATGATGACAAATAAACCACTCGGCCATAACAAGTTAATTGGGCCTTGAGAATTAATTTCATTTCATAGAATTTTACTTGAAAATTCTTAATGGGCCTTTCTTATGTTGTCATGAACAAATGAAGAAACATCTAGAAGCTCCTTCTAGATGCTCTTGGCCGCCCAAGATAGATAGAAAAAAGAGAGATTATTTTGTGCATTAATGTATGAAGATACTTGCCATAAGAACAAGAGGAAACAAATTTCCTCTATGAGGAAAGGGAATTTCGGCCAAGCAAGGGGGAAGCAAATGAGGAAACAAATCCAAGGGCTTCTAGAAGCTCTCTTGGCCGTGTGAATGAGGAAGGAAGGAGAGCAAATTTTGCTCATGAATATGTGATATTCTATAGAAAAGGAAACTACCTTATTGAAGGTAATCCCTCTCCTATAAATAGAGCCCTCATTCCTCTCATTTTATTCATTCAAAAATTTTAGAGATTGAGAGCTTCTATCTCTAGACTTGGCCGCCCCCCTCTCTCTCTCTCTCTCTAGTTTTTTTTCGTTTTTGTTTTGGCACCTAGGTCCACATATGACCTAGTATTTTAGCTCTTCGACTTTGAGACTTGTTCTTGAGTCGTAGTGTTTAAAAGTGCCCACACACTAATTCCTTTCTTTCTCGAGTGATTATTGTGATAGAAACTTTCGTGGTTGCTCGAGTTCCCGAGGAAAGAAGAGAGACGTGCTGCGAGGGGAGACGAATGTTTCAACCTTCCTAAGGCTTCTCAACGTTCAAGCTTCTCAAAGGTTAGTAAACATATAATGCTCATTTATAGTTTTAATTTATATGTACTTGCTCTTTGTCTAGGTTGGTAAAAAAAGTTTTACTTGTTTTAAAGAAAATTTTTAAATTCCGCCGCTTGCTCGAAGCGTTAAATCTTTTCTTAACCCTAGATCAATTTCAACATCTCCTTGATTCCTCTTTCTCTTAGTAAGACCTTCAGCAGTGTGAAGCTCCTTCATTAGCTCAGTAACAGTGACAGTGTACTCTAGCTTGTTCATGGAGTAGTTCAAGTTGAAGGAATCAAAAGATTCAGGGAGAGTTTCCAAGATCATATCTATTTTGGTCTACCCGTCAATCTCAGATTCTAGGATTTCCATTTCATTCAGGTAACTAATGATCAGCATCATATGGTCCCTGACAGGAGTCCCAGCCTTCATGCGACAGTTCATAAATTGTCGGATTGCTTGCTGTCTGGCCTGACGCCATTGCCCTTCAAACATCTCATGGAGATTATAGAGCATGTCGGCGGCTGTCTCAATGTCATTATGATACTGCTGGAGGACATTGTTCATAGATTCTAAGATATAGCACCTCACAATCTCATTGTAGCCAGGCCGCCGAGGCGTCATTGTCCTCTCGAGTTGAATCATCATTCGTTTGAGGAGGACACTGGGTGGTGAGTACTCATTTGTGCTTGTTAACGGTAAGGACAATGTTGAGGTTTCGTTTCCAATCAACGAAGTTTTTGGCTTCGAGTTTATTTGAGGAAATGATGGTTGAGAGACATTATGCTGAAAAGTTGAAACAAGTTTATGATTAGTCTTTTGGTTTAGGATTTAAGTTTGTTTAAGTTTTTAGGATTAACAAGACAGGTAAAATCCAAAGGTGTTATGAACGAAACGACACTTTACTCATTCGAGGGAAGGCCGCAAAGAGTCTCCTTTCATAAGTAAATGACTCATCATTAATGCATAGTCAAGATGTCAATACATCATATTTGACTAGCCACCTTATAAAAAGTTTGATCACTCACATCCTTTCGCAGGGCCTCGAGGGAGGATTACTAGGGATTGAGTCTAAGTGTGTAACCAACCACTTAGTCCAAAAGATCGACTTTGAAAAACAATCCACTGAGCGAAGGCCTTGTCTCATTGTCTCACTCTCGGACGTAGCTCTTCGAGCAATGATCAGAGCTAATCGCCGTTGAGTACTCTCATTTAAGAGAGGGCCACGAGGGTGACTCTTAGTCTGGCAACAATTACACTTTTCATTAGTGTTGGGGATCATGGGTTGCAAACAACAATTATAACCCTCCCACTTAGTTTTTAGAGTTGGCACATCGTATCTTATAAGTTCGGAAACACATTTCCTAGTTATAGAGCGATAGAGTGGAATTTTAGAAATTGAACCTTAGATCATCATGTTGTTGTCAATGGTGCCCACAAGAAGAGTAGTAGTGTCTATTTATGTACATTTAATGTCATATAGTCTTACGAAGACTCTTGCTTGTAATTGCTTATTCATTTAATAATAAAGTTGAAACGTTCATTCATTCTTTCTTTGTTTGAAGCTTTATGATAAAACCTTAGTCTTTTAGTCCATAAACAAACTTAACAACTTACGAAGAGACAAATGTAGATTTGCATGAACAAACTCTTCGTAGTTTGCTTAAAACGATATATTCGCAATCTTAGGGTCAAAGGACTATTGACCTCAGTACGATTGTTAGAAGAATCTATGATGTCTGGTTATGAGGCATTGAGAGTTGGGGACTCTATAGTTCTTCTAGGTATCTTCCGAAGGTACTGAATTGACCAGTGCACTTCTAGAGACAATATAAGAACAAACCATTTAACCTCTTATGTCTCGAAGTCACTATGTATGAATTGCATCATGCTTACCTTAATCCTGAAATGAGACATGCCATTTCACACCTTAGTATTCTCATTTGAGAAAGTCAAAGTTCGGACTCACTATGTGATTCCGAACAAGGCCTATTGGTGAAGTACTAAGTTGTGAGTCTGTCATGAGTAACTTTGTGAAGTTCTCATAGATATGGAATTCATGTACAAGATTGCTGAAATGCAATGTATGTCACCTCATGCTTTGTTCCTTGGAGTGTGAATAAATGAACTGGCCAGTGTCCAAATTGAGTCCTGACTCTTTTGGATGAAACAATGTGACTTGTTAGCTCCTCGTCAATACATTGTTTCTAACTTATTCACAAGCGACAAAGGAGTTGAGGAAATAACAGCTAGAAGGGTAAAATGGTAATTTAGTAAATCCCGACTAGCTGATGACATTCATGAAGGGTAAACATAGATAATATTCAGTGGATCCGCTCATCATAATTTGGTTGAATTCTTGAGTAGAAAATAAATTCATTTGAACCGAGAGATTTTCAGTGTCAACTCTTTAGTGGAGTCAGTTGGCATTAAGCTAAACTTGGAAAAGGTTTGTGAACTTTTGAGTCCAAGTGTTTAGCTCAAGCTTTGTTCATTTGGATCCATGAGGTCACTGTCACGAATCACATCGATTAGGAATAGTTAAACTAGAAGCTAAGTCAAAACAAAAACGAGACAAGTTTTACGAAAATTGTCAAAAGGGTATTTTAGTCTTTTTGGACATAGGACGAAATGAATGTCAATAAATTATTTTTGACATTGTCATATGATGACAAATGAAATAAATATTACTCAGCCATATTAGTGTAATTGGGCCTTGAGGATTAATTTCATTTCATAGAATTTTACTTGAAAATTCTTAATGGGCTTTTCTTATGTTGTCATGAACAATTGAAGAAACATCTAGAAGCTCCTTCTAGAAGCTCAAATTTCGTCCAACCCAAGGAAAATAAGGCTGAATTTCGTTCATGCCATAGTGGGAAAGAGAGTTTATTTTGTGCATTGATGTATGAAGATACTTGCCAAAAGAAAAAGAGGAAACAAATTTCCTTTAGAAGGAAAGTGCATTTTCGGCCAACTAAGAGAGAACAAATGAGGAAACAAATCCAAGGACTTGCATGACATGTCATGAACGTCCAACATGGGTAGAAAAGAGGAAATAAGATTTGCTCATGCCTCCCCTATAAATAGAGGCCTCATTCCTCTCATTCTAGTCATCCCACATAAGTTAGAGATTGAGAGCTTCTCTCTCTAGACCTTGTGGCCGATCCTCTCTCTCTCCCTCTAGTTATTTTCGGTTTTTGTTTTGGCACCTAGGTCCTCATTTGACCTAGTGGTTTTAGCTCTTCGACTCTGACACTTGTTCTCGAGTCGTCGTGTTTAAAAGTGCCCACTCACTAATTCCTTTATTTCGAGTGATTTAGTGATAGAAACTTTCGTGGTTGCTTGAGGTGCCGATGAAAGGAAGAGAGACGTGCTGCGAGGGAGACGAGCGTTGCAACTTTCCAAAAGCTTCTCAAAATTCAAGCTTCAAGAAAGGTTAGTAAACTTCTTAGCTCATATTAGTTTTTAATTACATGTACTTGCACTTGTCTAGGTTAGTAAAAACTGTTTTTACTTGAAAAAGAAAATTTTTAAAATTCCGCCGCTTCCCGAAGCGTTAATTATTTTCTTAAACCCTAGATCGATTCCAACACATGTTTCTAGGAAGAGCATTGTTAGTGCATAAAGGCACAAGGTCAGACATTTTCCTATATTTTCTACTCGGGAAAGTGTACGAGGGAAGTGTGAACTTCAACTCATTCTAACACTTGAAGTTTGAGATTACACATCTTCTTGCATTTTTCTACTAGTCTACGAGGAGACCTCTCACTTAAATTTTCAAGAGCAAATAGATTTTGAACATAAGTGATATAGATATAGTTTTGTAAACATTTTAAAAACTTATTTGATTTTGATGACAAAATATTTTCAAGTTTGAAAGTGAAAACGATTTTTCAAAATTCAAACTACTTTTGTAAAAATTCAATTTCAATTAATTATTCAAAAATCAAAACCTTTCGATCTTACACATTAATGTTTATAACGTTTAGAAAAACATTTTTGCTCAAGAAATTTTTTTTCATTTGAGTTCTAGAAGTCTTGGAATGGGAGCCGGGATTTGGAATTCAAAAATTAAATTTTCAAGAAATCCTGGAATCTCCGGCAGCGAACACCTCGGAGTAAAAATGCCGTAAATTTTTTTTTCAATATATCCAATTGAGCTAATTCCATCTGTTTTGAAAAGTAGACTCACAAACCTTTAATTTGGTTCAAGAACCATTCAAATCCAAGTTTCGAGCAGAAAGATACGTCCTTTTATAGCAGGTATTTTTTAAGCTCAAGGAAAACTGGACAGAATTTCGCTCGAGACTTAAGTGCAAAAGATTTAAGTGTAACGGAACGTTTTATTGAGTTGTTAAGTCTTTGAGATGTGTCTTATTAACATATTAATAGCATAGCACAAGAGATAATAACAACAAAAATAAAACGAGCGAGTAAATAAGCAAAGCAAGCAAGACAATATTACTTGTCACAAAATTACCCGAAATTTCTCAAACTTATCAAAACGTGATTTTGATTATGAAAAAATTAAAAACTTTTAAAACTGATTCTAATGTGTTTTAATATCATCCCAATGTTGTAGAAAATCAACATGTTTTTTAATTTAAAGACACAAGCAATAAATTAAAAAAAATCTAAAATAACAATTATAACAAAACCATAACTCGAGTAAATTCATGAAAACGATTTTCAAACTCATATTTCAAATTATATGCACGTGCTTATACTTTGACCATAGTTCTGATACCATTTGTTGGAATAGATCTAGGGTTAAGAAAAGTTTTATCGCTTCTAGCAAACAGCGGAATATAAAAAATTTCTTTAAAACACGTAAAACGTTTTTACAACCTAGACAAAGTGCATGAACATATAATTTAAAATTTTAAAACTACATTTAGTTTTTACTCGGTACCAACCTCGAATGGAGCTTGAATGTTGAGAAGCCTTCAGAAGGTTGAAACATACGTCTCCCCACGCAGCACACCTCTCCCACTAGTCTTCTTGAACCTGTTGCGCAACCATGAAAGTTTCTACTACTAGAGTCTTTGAGTGTGGTTAGGATTTAGTGTGTGGGCACTTTTAAATACGATGACTCAAGAACAAGTCTTGGAGCCAAATAGCTAAAACAAATGCTAGGTCTAATGAAGACCTAGGTGCCAAAACAAAAAAACAAGAAGGGTTAGAGAGAAAGAGAGAGAGAGATGGGCGGCCACTATTCTAGAGAGAGAAGTTCTCAATCTCAAAAATTGTGTGTTGTGAATTGTGAATGAGGTGGGGTATTTATAGGAGAAGGATTACCTTCAAAAGATAGTTTCCTCTTTTCTATAGAATATCATATATTCATGAGCAAATCTTATTTCCTCTTTTCCCCTTGCCTTGCACGTCCAACATGCTAGCTTCTAGAAGCAAGTTTGTTTCCTCTTTTGTTTGCTCTCTCTTGGCCATCCATGAGCTTTCCTTCTAGAGGAAATTTGTTTCCTCTTTTTCTTTTGGCAAGTATCTTCATACATAAATACACAAAATAAACTCTCTTTCTCTCCTTAGGTTGGACGGTTTAGGCTTCTAGAAGGACCTTCTAGATGTTTCTTCATTTGTTCATGACAACATAAGAAAAGCCCATTAAGAATTTTCAAGTAAAATTCCATGAAATGAAATTCAATCTTCAAGGCCCAATATTCTCAACATGGCCGTGTGACATCTTTCATTTTTCATCATATGACAATGTCAAAAAACTTATTTATTGACATTCATACCATCCTATGTCCAAAAGAACCAAATTACCCTTTAGACAATTTTCATAAAACTTATATAGTTCTTGTTTTGACTTAGTTTCTAGTTTAACTAATCCTACTCTAATAACTTGTGGTAGTGACCTCATGGATCCAAATGAATAAAGCTTGAGCTAACATACTTGGACTCAAAAGTTCACAAACTTTTTCCAAGTTCTAGCTTCATGTCAACTGACTCCACTAAAGAGTTGACATTGAAATCTCTCGGTTCAAATGAATATATATTCTACTCAAGAATTCTACTTAATTGTAATGAGTGGATCCACTAAATATTATCTATGTTTACCCTTCATGAATATCATCAACTAGATGGGATTTACAAAATTATCATTTTACCCTTCTAGCTGTTATTTGGACATTGATTCATCCAAAAAAGTCATGACTCAATTTGGACATTGGCCATTTCATTTATTCACATACCAAGGAACAAAGCATGAGGTGATATACATTGCATTTCAACAATCTTGTACATGAATTCCATATCTATGAGATCTTCACAAAGTTACTCATGACATCTTCATAACTAGTACTTCACCAATAGGTCTTGTCTATATCACATAGTGAATCTAGAACTCTGACTTTCTCAAATGAGAATACGTAAGCTATGAAATGACATGTCTCATTTTAGGATTGAGGTAAGCACGATGCAATTCATACGTAATGACTTCGAGACATAAGAGGTTAAATGGTTTGTTCTTATTCTATCTCTAGAAGTGCACTGGTCAATTCAGTACCTTTAGAAGATACCTAGGAAGAACTATAGAGTCTCTAACTCTCAATGTCCCATAATCA
Source organism: Urtica dioica subsp. dioica (assembly GCF_054948205.1). Classification (NCBI taxonomy): domain Eukaryota; kingdom Viridiplantae; phylum Streptophyta; class Magnoliopsida; order Rosales; family Urticaceae; genus Urtica; species Urtica dioica. The sequence goes on along the minus strand of NC_142765.1, from coordinate 6,492,969 downwards.
TACATCATAGATTCTCCTAACAATCATACTGAGATCAATAGCCATTTGATCCTTATATTGTGAATATACTATTTTAAGCAAACAATGAAGAGTTTGTTCATGCAAATCTATATTTGACTCTTCATTTGTTGTTAGGCTTGTTTAAGGACTAAAGACTATAGTTTATCATAAACCTTCAAACAGACAATGAAGAATGAATGAACGTTTCAACTTTTATTAATAATTCAGCAGTTATTGTTGTCGCACGAAAATGAACAACGATTAGATACCTTGGGCGGTTCGATCTAAGGCCGGACCAAGTGACCGCACCCGGGCCAAAAATGGGAGCTCGTAGACCAAGCTGCACCCTCCAGACCCTGAGGTGTGTTTTGGGGGGTGTGGCCGTGCCAAAGGTTGGCTGCCTACGTACCCTTTAGTCGGGATTAGGTCAGAACGTAGTTCAATTTGTGTATCGAGGGCTATCTTGGGCTCGGAGGCTTTAGAGTAGGACCCGGCTCGTAGCTTCTAGTGAAGACTTTAGAGGGGTCGCTTGCCAAGTAGCTCGGAGTTCTAGCTCAATGGCCAAGAAGCTGGAGAGCAGTGTGTACTGCGGAAGCTCAGGTCACAGAAAAGGAGCGCACTCCCTCTCGTGGAGGGGGGTCCTTGTATTTCTGAGCCGAGGGAGGAGGAGCGCGCGCTCTCGGAAGTATCACATGTTGGAATTGATCTAGGGTTTAAGAAAAAGTTTAACGCTTCGTTAAGCGGCGGAATTTTAAAAATTTTATTTTCAAGTAAAAACGGTTTTTACTAACCTAGACAAAGAGCAAGTACATATAAATAAAACTAATATGAGCATAATAAATTTACTAACCTCTTTAGAAGCTTGAACGTTGATGAGCCATTGGAAGGTTGAAAACGTTCGTCTCCTCGCAGCACGTCTCTCTTTCTTTCCTCGGCAACTCGAGCAACCACGATAGTTTCTATCACTAAATCACTCGAAATATAAGGAATCAGTGAGTGGGCACTTTTAAACACTACGACTTAAGAACGAGTCTTGAAGTCGCAGAGCTAAACTCTAGGTCAAATGAGGACCTAGGTGCCAAAACAATAAAACGAAATTGACTAGAGAGAGAGAGGAGAGGGGCGGCCACAATGTCTAGAGAGAGAGTCTCTCAATCTCTAACTTATGTGGAATGAATGAAATGAGAGGAATGAGGTGGGGTATTTATAGGAGTAGGGTTCGCCTTGGAAAGAACTAGTTTCCTCTTATTTTCCAATCCTTTATGAGCAATCTTTTATTACCCATTCCAATCCAAATATGCGCCCATCTCATTCAAATCCCCAAGGGATTAGTTTCCTCTTTTGTTTCCCTCCTTGGTTGCCTTGGCCGATTCCCTTTGTTTCCTCATAGAGGAAATTTGTTTCCTCTTTTTCTTTTGGCAAGTATCTTGACACATTTATGCACAAAATATTCTCTTTCTCCTGGGTATTTGGGCACCCATTTCTCATCTAGAAGGAGCTTCTAGAAGCTTCTTCATTTGTTCATGACAACATGAGAAACGCCCATTAAGAATTTTCAATAAAATTCTTATGAAATGAAATTAATCCACAAGGCCCAATAAGACTAATATTGGCCGAGTGAAACATGTCATTAAATGACCTTGTCAAAAAAATTTATTGACATTCATTTCATCCTATGTCTCAAAAGACAAAAATACCCTTTTGACTATTTTCGTTCTTGTTTTGACATAGCTTCCAGTTTAACTATTCCTACTCGATGTGATTCGTGACAGTGACCTCATGGAATCAAATGAACAAAGCTTGAGCTAAAATACTTGGACTCAAAAGTTCACAAACCGTTTCCAAGTTTAGCTTAATGTCAACTGACTCCACTAAAGAGTTGACACTGAAAATCTCTCGGTTCAAATGAATTTATTTTCTACTCAAGAATTCAACCTAATTGTAATGAGTGGATCCACATAATATTATCAGGGTTTACCCTTCATGAATATCATCAGCTAGTCGGGATTTACAAAATTACCATTTTACCCTTCTAGCTGTTATTTCCTCAACTCCTTTGTCACTTGTGAATAAGTTAGAAACAATGTATTGACGAGGAGCTAACAAGTCACATTGTTTCATCCAAAAGAGTCAAGACTCAATTTGGACATTGGCCAGTTCATTTATTCACACTCCAAGGAACAAAGCATGAGGTGATATATATTGCATTTTAGCAATCTTGTACATGAATTCCATATCTATGAGAACTTCACAAAGTTACTCATGACATTCTCACAACTTAGTACTCCACCAATAGGCCTTGTTCGGAATCACATAGTGAGTCCGAACTATGACTTTCTCAAATGAGAATACTAAGGTGTGAAATGGCATGTCTCATTTCAGGATTAAGGTAAGCACGATGCAATTCATACGTAGTGACTTCGAGACATAAGAGGTTAAATGGTTTGTTCTTATGTTTTCTCTAGAAGTGCACTGGTCAATTCAGTACCTTCGGAAGATACCTAGAAGAACTATAGAGTCTCCAACTCTCAATGCCCAATAACCAGAGATCATAGATTCTCCTAAAAATCGTACAGAGGTCAATAGCCCTTTGACCCTTAGATTGCGAATATATCGTTTTAAGCAAACTACGAAGAGTTTGTTCATGCAAATCTACATTTGTCTCTTCGTAAGTTGTTAAGTTTGTTTATGGACTAAAGACTAATGTTTTATCATAAAGCTTCAAACAGACACGGAAGAATGAATGAACGTTTCAACTTTTTATTAATGAATAAGCAATTACAAGCAAGAGTCTTCATAAGACTTTATTACATCAAATGCACAATATAAAGATTACAACTCTTCTTGTGGGCACCATTGACAACAAACTCGCACTTGACTCAAAGAAGATGTGTGTAGTCTTTCATGCCTAATCCCTCTCGATGTTGGTCGAAGACCTTGTTCGCTAGGGCCTTTGTGAATGGATCTGCTAGGTTGTCCACCGTTGAGATCTTCTTCACTTCCACTTCTCCGCGTTGCACGATCTCTCGAATCAAATGGTATTTCCTCTCAATATGCTTAGAGCGCTTATGGCTTCGAGGTTCCTTTGAGTTAGCGACAGCCCCACTATTATCACAATAAAGGGTCATGAGCTCGTCGACATTTGGAACAACTTCCAAATACTTAAGGAATTTTCTAAGCCATACAGCCTCTTTGGATGCTTCACAAGCAGCCACATATTCTGCTTCCATTGTGGAGTCAGCAATGCAAGATTGCTTAATACTTCTCCACACAATAGCTCCACCATCAAGGATGAACACAGATCCCGAAGTGGATTTCCTGGAATCGTTATCCGCTTGAAAATCGGAGTCGGTATATCCCGTCATAGTCAGGTCAGTACCTGAGTATGTAAGCATCAAGTTCCTAATTCTTCGAAGATACTTAAGAACATGCTTAACAGCAATCCAGTGCTCGGGTCCAGGGTTGGATTGGAAACGGCTAACTACGCCAACGGCGAAACAGTTGTCAGGTCTAGTGCAAAGCATAGCATACATGAGGCTTCCTACGGCAGAGGCGTAAGGAATTTTCCTTATGTCTTCAATCTCTTGTGCAGTCTTGAGAGACTGGTCCTTAGAGAGTGAAACTCCAGGCCTAAAGGGTGTTTGACCCTTCTTGGAGTCTTGCATCGAGAAGCGATCCATCACCTTATCAATATAAGATGCTTGAGAGAGTGACAGGGTCCGGTTTTTCCTATCTCGAAAGATTTGGATTCCCTGAATGTACGCGGCTTCTCCTAGATCCTTCATATCGAATTGCTTTGCCAGCCAGACCTTAACCTCAGATAAATTACCCACGTCATTACCAATGAGTAGTATATCATCGACATATAGCACCAGAAACACAACTTTGCCTTCGTGTATTAACTTGTAAACACAATGCTCATCTATTGACTGTTCAAAGCCAAAGCTCTTTACAGTTTCATCGAATCTAATATTCCATGACCTAGATGCTTGCTTTAATCCATAAATGGACTTAAGTAACTCACAAACCTTGGTCTCTTGACCTTCTTCCACGAAATCGTCTGGTTGAGCCATGTAAATGCGCTCGTCAAGATTGCCATTCAGAAAGGCTTTCTTGAAATCCATTTGCCAGATCTCATAGTCGAGAGCTGCATCTATGGATAGGAGTATGCGGATGGATTTAAGCATCACGACTGGCGAGAAGGTTTCTTCATAGTCAATCCCTTCTTGTTGGGTATAACCCTTCGCCACAAGTCGTGCTTTGAACGTCTCGACGTTCCCATCAGGACCCCTTTTATTCTTGTATATCCACTTACACCCTACGGGTTTAATCCCTTCAGGAAGGTCTAAAAGTTTCCAGACTTTGTTGACATACATCGAGTGCATTTCAACTTTCATGGTGTCAAGCCAAAGGTTTGATTCAGAACAAGCCATCGCTTGGCTATAGGAAACAGGATCATCTATGTCAGAGACGGCTACGAGAGAGTCTCCATAAGACATGTACCTGTCAGGCTTTTGAGTAGCCCTCCCACTACGTCGAAGTACTACTTGACGAGATTCTGATGAGTTAGGTTGTGTTTCAGTTGGGCTAAGAACATTTCTTACAGATGAGGTAGAAGCTTCCTCACCCAACTTTTCTTCAAGCACAATTTTGCTTCTAGGTTTTGCATCTTTCATAAAGTCCTCCTCAAGGAAACGAGCATTCGTGCTAACGAAAGTCTTATCGTCCTCGGGACTATAGAAGATGAAACCCTTGGTTTCCTTTGGATATCCCACAAACAAGCACCATTCTGACCTACTAGCCAACTTGCTAGTCTTTTGCCTTAGCACGTGTGCAGGGCAACCCCAAATTCAGATGTGACCCAGATTTACTTTACGGCCAGTCCATCGTTCATAAGGAGTATTAGGAACCGTTTTGGACGAAACTTGGTTCAGAATGTAAGCGGCTGTTTCGAGGGCATATCCCCAAAAGGAAAGAGGGAGTGATGAGTAACTCATCATTGATCTAACCATTTCCATAAGAGTTCGGTTCCTTCTCTCTGACAGTCCGTTTTGTTGAGGTGTGCCAGGTGCGGTAAGCTGAGAAGCGATACCTTCTTCTTTAAGAAAGTCATCTAACTCTCCAGACATATACTCACCACCTCGATCAGATCGAAGTGTTTTGATCACTTTGCCAGTATTCTTTTCCACTAAAGCCCTAAAGACCTTAAATACGTTAAAGGTCTCGGATTTGTGTTTGAGCAAATAGACAAAACCATATCGCAAGTAATCATCAGTGAAGGTAATGAAGTATTCGTATCCCCCACGTGCCTGTTGGCTGAGCGGACCACATACATCAGAATGTATTAGTTCCAGCAACTCAGTGGCTCTTCGACCCTTATCGAAGAAAGGTCGCTTAGTCATTTTTCCTTCTATGCAGGATTCACAAGTAGGTAGTGAACCTATTGCAGAGGCTTGGAGTGGACCGTCCCTCACAAGTCTTTTAATCCTATATAGACTGATATGACCAAGTCTTAAGTGCCATAGGTGTGTTGATTTTGTTAGATCGGAGGATTCAGAAAGTTTGATCCTCTTTGGCTCCCTAATTAGATCATTATCTATTTCGGTGTCTAAAATGGAAGGTTGAGTGGGATAAATGTAAAAAAGACCATTCTTCATACATGCATCAGTGACAAAAGAATTAGAAAAAGAAATTCGAATTCCGTTCTTTATAAACTTTAAATAATAATTTTGCTCTAAAAGTTGAGCAGCAGATATTAACTTTTTCCCAAAGGAAGGAACATAATAAAAATTATTCAAATTTAAAGTGCGATCTTCAAAAGATAGCGTCACGGATCCCACAGCCTTCGCAGACACCACGCTCCCATCACCCCTCTTGAAGCAGAAGTCGCCATCCTCTATGCTTTTGGTTTTCCTAAAACCAGTTAAGGAGCAGCAAATATGGTTAGTAGCAGCGGAGTCAATAATCCACGATGATACGTTATCAGCTACTAAACAAGCTTCATAAGTACAATACCTTTTACTTTGGTTTTGAGGTAGGCAGGACAGGTCCTACGCTAGTGACCAGGCTCATTGCAGGGGTGGCATTTGTCGTTAGACTTATCCACCTTTGGAGCCTTCGGTGCCTTCTTCTTCGTTTGAACCTTAGGTTGGTTCTTCTTCTTGGCCTTGCGAGGTCTCTTCTTAGATCCAGAGGTGGAGGCAGTAGCATGTACCTCTCCTAGAGCCCTCTTTTTCTTAGTGAGTGCCTCAGCGGTTTGAAGTTCCTTCATGAGCTCGGTAACAGTGTACTCTAGCTTGTTCATGGAGTAATTCAACTTGAAGGTATCAAAAGTTTCGGGGAAAGTTTCCAAGATCATATCTATTTTAGTCTCCCCATCAATCTCAGATCCAAGGATCTCCATTTCGTTTAGATAGCTAATGATCAGCATCATATGATCTCTAACGGGAGTCCCAGCCTTCGTGCACCAGTTCATAAACTGTCGGACCGCTTGTTGCCTAGCTTGACGTCCTTGCCCTCCAAACATCTCATGGAGATTGTAGAGCATATCGGTGGCAGTTTCGTAATCACAATGTTGTTGTTGCAACACATTGTTCATCGATGCCAGAATATAGCACATCGTAATCTCATCGGATCAAAGCCAAGCCGCCAGGGCGTCTTTTTCCTCTTGCGTCGAATCTTCATTCGTTTGAGGACAGGGGGTGGTGAGAACCCATTTGTGCTTGTCAACAGTAAGGACTATGTCGAGGTTACGTTTCCAATCAACATAATTGTCGCCTTCGAGTTTATTCGAGGAAAGAATGGTTGAGAGAGGGTTGAGAGACAATTTGCCTATAAAAATTGAAACAAGTTTATGATTTAGTCTTTGGTTTAGGATTTAAGTTTTATTTAAGACTTTGATAAAATCCAAAGGTGTTATAAACTAAACGATAATTTACTCCTTCGAGGGAAGGCCGCAAAAAATCTCCATTTATAAGTAAATGACACATCATTAATGCTTAGCCAAGATGTCAATACACCAATTTTGATCAGCCATCTTTTAAATTGGTTTGATCACTCACATCCTTTCGTAGGGCCTCGAGGGAGGATTACTAGGGATTGAGTCTAAGTGTGTAACCAGCCACTTAGTCCAAAAGATTGACTTTGAAAAACAATCCGCCGAGGGGAGGTCTTGTCTCATTGTCTCACTTTCGGATTTAGCTCATTGAGCAATGATCAGTGCAAAGCGCCCTTGAGTACTCTCATTTAAGAGAGGGCCATGAGGGTGACTCTTAGTCTAGCGACAATTGCACCTTTCATTAGTGTTGGGGATCGTGGGTTACAAACAACAAGTATAACCCTCCCACTTAGTTTTTTTAGTTGGTTCATCTACTCTTATAAGTTCGGAAACGGTTTTCCTAGTTATAGAGCGATAGAGCGGACAACTAGAAGAGAATCCTAGATATTCATGTTCAGAGCAGTATTAGTGCATAAAGGCACAAGGTACATACTCGATCTTTTCCTATTTTCTATTTCGGGAAAGTGCGTGAGGGAAGTGTGAACTTCAACTCACTCGAACACTTGAAAGTTTGAGATTACACATCTTTTTTATTTTTCGGCTTGTCTACAAGGAGACCTCCCACTTAAATTTTCAAGAGCATATAGATTTTGAACATATGTGATATAGATATAGTTTTGAAAACATTTTGAAAATTTATTTGATTTGGATGACAAAATATTTTTCAAGTTTGAAAGTGAAAACGGTTTTTCAAAATTCAAACTAGTTTTGTACAAATTCAATTTCAATTAAACTTTCAAAAATCAAAACATTTTAATCTTATACATCATGTTTATAATCTTATAAAAAATATTTTTGCTCAAGAAATTTTTCTCATTAGAGTTCTATAACTCATGGTAGTGGGGCTGAAAATCCGGAATTCTAAAAAACTGGAGTTTCGGAACAGCCGTGCACCTCGGAGTAAAATCGACATAACTGGCGGCTCCGTTGTCCTTTTGACCTGAAACCAGTGGCATTGGACAGAGGACAGACAGAAATTTAATTTGATTCAAGAATCATTAAATTTCGATTTTTGAGCAGAGAGTTATGCCACTTTTACTGCGGGTTTTACTCCAGCTCGAAGAAAAAGAAATAATTAAAGCTTGATCCTTTTTAGGTACGAAAAAGAATCGAGTGTAACGGAACGTTTTAGGATGTTGTTAAAGCTTTTATTTTTGTTTTATTAGCAAGGTAATAACATGGTATAAAAGAAATAACAACATGCATAAAACTATTCAAGTAAATAAAAGAAACTAGTAAGACAAAAAAAAAACTAGTCACAAAATTTACTCGAAATTTCTCAAACCTTTAAAACACGTTTTTCAATATAAAAAATTAAAAACTTTTAGAACTGATTCTAATGTGTTTTAATAACATCCCAAACTCATAGAAAATCAACATGATTTTTAATTTAAAGGCAAGAGCAATAAATTAAAAAAAAATCTAAGATAACAATTCTAACTTGTCACAAAATTAGTAAACTTTCGAAAACGATTTTCAAGCTCATGTTTTTAAATACATGTACATGCTAATCTTTGACCATAGCTCTGATACCATTTGTTGGAATTGATCTAGGGTTTAAGAAAAAGTTTAACGCTTCGTTAAGCGGCGAAATTTAAAAATTTTCTTTTCAAGTAAAAACGGTTTTTACTAACCTAGACAAAGAGCAATTACATATAAATAAAACTAATATGAGCATAATAAATTTACTAACTTCTTTAGAAGCTTGAACGTTGATGAGCCTTTGGAAGGTTGAAAACGTTTGTCTCCTCGCATCACGTCTCTCTTTCTTTCCTCGGCAACTCGAGCAACCACGATAGTTTCTATCACTAAATCACTCGAAATAAAAGGAATCAGTGAGTGGGCACTTTTAAACACTACGACTTAAGAACGAGTCTTGAAGTAGCAGAGCTAAACTCTAGGTCAAATGAGGACCTAGGTGCCAAAACAATAAAACGAAATTGACTAGAGAGAGAGAGGAGATGGGCGGCCACAATGTCTAGAGAGAGAGTCTCTCAATCTCTAACTTATGTGGAATGAATGAAATGAGAGGAATGAGGTGGGGTATTTATAAGAGTAGGGTTGGCCTTGGAAAGAAGTAGTTTCCTCTTATTTTCCAAGCCTTTATGAGCAATCTTTTATTACCCATTCCCATCCAAATATGCGCCCATCTCATTCAAATCCCCAAGGGATTAGTTTCCTCTTTTGTTTCCCTCCTTGGTTGCCTTGGCCGATTCCCTTTGTTTCCTCATAGAGGAAATTTGTTTCCTCTTTTTCTTTTGGCAAGTATCTTGACACATTTATGCACAAAATATTCTCTTTCTCCTGTGTATTTGGGCACCCATTTCTCATCTAGAAGGAGCTTCTAGAAGCTTCTTCATTTGTTCATGACAACATGAGAAATGCCCATTAAGAATTTTCAATATAATTCTTATGAAATGAAATTAATCCACAAGGCCCAATAAGACTAATATTGGCCGAGTGAAACATGTCATTAAATGACCTTGTCAAAAAAATTTATTGACATTCATTTCATCCTATGTCTCAAAAGACAAAAATACCCTTTTGACTATTTTCGTTCTTGTTTTGACTTAGCTTCCAGTTTAACTATTCCTACTCGATGTGATTCGTGACAGTGACCTCATGGATCCAAATGAACAAAGCTTGAGCTAAAATACTTGGACTCAAAAGTTCACAAACCGTTTCCAAGTTTAGCTTAATGTCAACTGACTCAACTAAAGAGTTGACACTGAAAATCTCTCGGTTCAAATGAATTTATTTTCTACTCAAGAAGTCAACCTAATTGTAATGAGTGGATCCACAGAATATTATCAGTGTTTACCCTTCATGAATATCAGCAGCTAGTCGGGATTTACAAAATTACCATTTTACCTTTCTAGCTGTTATTTCCTCAACTCCTTTGTCACTTGTGAATAAGTTAGAAACAATGTATTGACGAGGAGCTAACAAGTCACATTGTTTCATCCAAAAGAGTCAAGACTCAATTTGGACACTGGCCAGTTCATTTATTCACACTCCAAGGAACAAAGCATGAGGTGATATATATTGCATTTCAGCAATCTTGTACATGAATTCCATATCTATGAGAACTTCACAAATTTACTCATGACATTCTCACAACTTAGTACTTCACCAATAGGCCTTGTTCGGAATCACATAGTGAGTCCGAACTCTGACTTTCTCAAATGAGAATACTAAGGTGTGAAATGACATGTTTCATTTCAGGATTAAGGTAAGCACGATGCAATTCATACGTAGTGACTTCGAGACATAAGAGGTTAAATGGTTTGTTCTTATCTTGTCTCTAGAAGTGCACTGGTCAATTCAGTACCTTCAGAAGATACCTAGAAGAACTATAGAGTCTCCAACTCTCAATGCCCCATATCCAGACATTATAGGTTCTCCTAACAATCGTATTGAGGTCAATAGCCCTTTGACCCTTAGATTGCGAATATATCGTTTTAAGCAAACTACGAAGAGTTTGTTCATGCAAATCTACATTTGTCTCTTCGTAAGTTGTTAAGTTTGTTTATGGACTAAAGACTAATGTTTTATCATAAAGCTTCAAACAGACACGGAAGAATAAATGAACGTTTCAACTTTTTATTAATGAATAAGCAATTACAAGCAAGAGTCTTCATAAGACTTTATTACATCAAATGCACAATATAAAGATTACAACTCTTCTTGTTGACACCATTGACAACAAACTCGCACTTGACTCAAAGAAGATGTGTGTAGTCTTTCATACCTAATCCCTCTCGATGTTGGTCGAAGACCTTGTTCGCTAGGGCCTTTGTGAATGGATCTGTTAGGTTGTCCATCGTTGAGATCTTCTTCACTTCCACGTCTCCGCGCTACACGATCTCTCGAATCAAATGGTATTTCCTCTCAATATGCTTAGAGCGCTTATGGCTTCGAGGTTCCTTTGAGTTAGCGACAGCCCCACTATTATCACAATAACGGGTCATTGGCTCGTCGACATTTGGAACAACTTCCAAATACTTAAGGAATTTTCTAAGCCATACAGCCTCTTTGGATGCTTCAAAAGCAGCCACATATTCTGCTTCCATTGTGGAGTCAGCAATGCAAGATTGCTTAATACTTCTCCACACAACAGCTCCACCATTAAGGATGAACACAGATCCCGAAGTGGATTTCCTGGAATCCTTATCCGCTTGAAAATCGGAGTCGGTATATCCCGTCATAGTCAGGTCAGTACCTGAATATGTAAGCATCAAGTTCCTAGTTCTTCGAAGATACTTAAGAACATGCTTAACAGCAATCCAGTGCTCGGGTCCAGGGTTGGATTGGAAACAGCTAACTACGCCAACGGCGAAACAGATGTCAGGTCTAGTGCAAAGCATAGCATACATGAGGCTTCCTACGGCAGAGGCGTAAGGAATTTTCCTCACGTCTTCAATCTCTTGTGCAGTCTTGGGAGACTGGTCCTTAGAGAGTGAAACTCCATGCCTAAAGGGTGTTTGACTCTTCTTGGATTCTTGCATCGAGAAGCGATCCATCACCTTATCAATATAAGATGCTTGAGAGAGTGACAAGGTCTGGTTTTTCCTATCTCGAAAGATTTGGATTCCCGGAATGTACGCGACTTCTCATAGAACCTTCATATCGAATTGCTTTGCCAGCCAGACCTTAAACTCAGAAAACTTACCAACGTCATTACCAATGAGTAGTATATCATCGACATATAGCACCAGAAACACAACTTTGCCTTCGTGTATTAACTTGTAAACACAAGGCTCATCTATTGACTGTTCAAAGCCAAAGCTCTTTACAGTTTCATAGAATCTAATATTCCATGACCTAGATGCTTGCTTTAATCCATAAATGGACTTGAGTAACTCACAAACCTTGGTCTCTTGACCTTCTTCCGCGAAATCGTCTGGTTGAGCCATGTAAATGCGCTCGTCAAGATTGCCATTCAGAAAGGCTGTCTTGATATCCATTTGCCAGATCTCATAGTCGAGAGATGCAGCTATAGATAGGAGCACCCGGCCGAGGCAGGAAGGGCGCTCGGCCGGGGCAGCAGGAGCACCCAGCCGAGGCGGCAGGAGCACTCGGCCGAGGCAGCAGGGGCGCTCGGCCGGGGCACCTGCCCACCAGGCCCGAGTGCCCTGACACACCTACGGCCCAACAGGGCCGGCGCGCGCGCAGCTGCGCCCCCGGCCCAGGGGCCACGCGCGCCCGCACCCCCGGCCCAGGGGCCTCAGTGTGACCTAGCGCGCCTGGCCCGCACGCGCCCTCCGCCCCGGGCGTCCCGGCCCGCACGCGCTCTTGCACCCCGGGCATCCCTGCCCGCGCGCGCTCCCGTGCCCCTGGGCGTCCCGGCCCGCGCATGCCCCGGTGCCCCGGCCGAGCGCCCCTGCTGCCTCGGCCGAGTGCTCCTGCCGCCTCGGCCGGGTGCCCCTGCTGCCCCGGCCGAGCGCCCCTGCTGCCCCGGTCGAGCGCCCCTCCTACCTCGGCCGGGTGCTCCTATCTATAGCTGCATCTCTCGACTATGAGATCTGGCAAATGGATATCAAGACAGCCTTTATGAATGGCAATCTTGACGAGCGCATTTACATGGCTTAACCAGACGGTTTCGTGGAAGAAGGTCAAGAAACCAAGGTTTGTGAGTTACTCAAGTCCATTTATGGATTAAAGCAAGCATCTAGGTCATGGAATATTAGATTCTATGAAACTGTAAAGAGCTTTGGCTTTGAACAGACAATAGATGAGCCGTGTGTTTACAAGTTAATACACGAAGGCAAAGTTGTGTTTCTGGTGCTATATGTCGATGATATACTACTCATTGGTAATGACGTTGGTAAGTTTTCTGAGTTTAAGGTCGGGCTGGCAAAGCAATTCGATATGAAGGATCTATGAGAAGCCGCGTACATTCTGGGAATCCAAATCTTTCGAGATAGGAAAAACCGGACCCTGTCACTCTCTCAAGCATCTTATATTGATAAGGTGATGGATCGTTTCTCGATGCAAGACTCCAAGAAGAGTCAAACACCCTTTAGGCATGGAGTTCCACTCTCTAAGGACCAGTCTCCCAAGACTGCACAAGAGATTGAAGACGTGAGGAAAATTCCTTACGCCTCTGCCATAGGAAGCCTCATGTATGCTATGCTTTGCACTAGACCTGACATCTGTTTCGCCGTTGGCGTAGTTAGCTGTTTCCAATCCAACCCTGGACCCGAGCACTGGATTGCTGTTAAGCATGTTCTGAAGTATCTTCGAAGAACTAGGAACTTGATGCTTACATACTCAGGTACTGACCTGACTATGACAGGATATACCGACTCCGATTTTCAAGCGGATAAGGATTCCAGGAAATCCACTTCGGGATCTGTGTTCATCCTTAATGGTGGAGCTGTTGTGTGGAGAAGTATTAAGCAATCTTGCATTGCTGACTCCACAATGGAATCAGAATATGTGGCTGCTTTTGAAGCATCCAACCAGGCCCGTGCGCGCTCCCGCACCCCGGGCGTCCCGGCCGGTCTTCATCTCCTATAAATAGGAGAGCCCCCCCTTCCTTTCTGTTCACACCTAGCAGCCTTTGGGTAATTGGAAAATTCCTTTGAGTTTGAAATTCCCCCTGGGCAGCCGACATTTTTACCTTTTTTTTAATGGGGAGTGAGCTTGTTTCCCGCGTTGATGATCCCAAGGTTGACTCTACCTGCCCTCTCCCAGATCTTGGGGAGGCGGCCAAGGGTCCCTTTAAGGAACTCGACGGGATCCCCATCTTTGTCGAGGAAGACTCTAGCGCGGCCGACAAGTGGCTCGCAAAGTTGGAGACCGACGCCGCGGCGATAGCCGAGCTGGCGGGGCCCGGGAGCGGCCTACCTACCAGGTGCGGCCCCGAAGGGGAGGACGAAGGATCCAAGGACTCGCGTTCGTCGTGGTTAGTGATCAACCTGGTTTCCCGCGAGGCATCCTCTGACGCCCCCTTGCTCAAGCAGCGAGGTGAAGCGGCGGTGAGTGCCGGGCTCCCCCGGGCGTCCGATTTAGATGCCTCGGGTGCCGGGCTTTCGATAGTGCCGTCCGAATCTTTCCTGGACAAGATTTACTCCGACGACCCCCTAGGGTCGGGCTCAGAAGGCCCCGAAGAGGACTTGGAGGCTCCTCCTGCGAGGGGGAAGGAGAAACATAACGGGAAAGTGTTGGCGACGGCCTGGTCGGCTTTCGAGTCTGCTGAGGGTTCGGGCTACACTTATGCCCGGTCACTGGAGAGGACTCGTATGTACAGAGTAGGCGACTTTGTTGCCCCCGTCGGCTTAGACTGCAGGGGGATCGACGCCGCGAGCACGCTCACTTCCCGAGTTTAGCACGCTCTGGGAGACGTATAACATTCCTCCCTCGGTGGGGTTGCTTAGACCTGCCCCCGAGGACAGGCCCTCTCGTCCCAAGGATGGATACGCGGCCGTGACGATCGGGAGTCTCGTCTGCGGGTTGCGTCTCCCGTTCCCAACGATCGTCCAGCAGATTCTGACCCGACTAGGGGTCCATGCATGTCAAATGAGCCCGGCGTTCTACCGCCTGTTGGCTACATGCTTCATGGAGTGCCACTGCCAGACGCAGCGTGCCATGACTGTGGACGACTTCCGTAATCTGGTCGCCGTCTTCCCGGCGCCGGGGCAGCCGGGATTTCACATGGCCCGCGCCCGGGGCAATGTGAGGCTGGTCGAGGATAGTGACCCGCCTAGCCGCCGGGCGTGGGTGTGGGTCACCTCGGACGCCTTTGGCGAGGCGCCCCTTCGCTTTGGTCGTTTGGCCGACTTTCCAGCGGACGAGGGGGCAGCGGAGCTCCCCTTTGTGAGAGAGATATCGGGGATGTCAGAAGCCCGCAAGGCTGGCGAGCGGTTCCGTTCCCCCGAGCTGATGGCGCTCACCGGGTGGTTCCCGCCCTTTGCTCCGGGCACCGAGGAGGCGCGCCGGGCGAGCAGGCCTCTGAGTCCCGAGGTTCAGCCAGTCGCTCCTGCTTCTCGAGGTAACTTTTACGGTTTTGTAAAAAAAATTATTTGACAAGAACCTGACCTTCGTTGCTTTGCCTCGTGTAGCTGCAAAGAGGCGAGCTAGGAGGCTGGCCCTTGCTTCTCGGGACCCTGAGTCGATGGCGGAGATTCGCTATAGGGTCCCTGACCACAAGGCGAGGGGAGGGCGTGTCGAGATCGTCAACGTAGCTGATCCGGAGCCCCGTGCCTCTTTGAAGAGGGCTTCGACAGCGGCGCCCCCTGACGAGCGTTCCGAACCCAAGAGGGCGAACTCGGCGGTGGAGCTGGAGGCGATAGAGGCCCGAGGGGATTGCTTCCGTCATCTCGAGGGATCCCCACTGTCCTGGTGGAAGGGCGTGGTGTCGAAGAGCGACATTGCCTTCTTCCAGGCGGGGGTTACCGACGCTCAGAGGGTCGGTATTTCTATTTATTTGTCATAAGCGTAGGTTTATCTTTAACCCTTGCTTTTTGTCGTCACATACGTATGCGAGGGCCGTGCGAAGCGACAGGATTTTGTACGACTTCATCCGGCGCTTAGGGGCATCCCAGGAGGAGCTCGCTCGGACGAAGGCTAGGCTGGCTCAGGTCGAGCGAGGTTCGCACCCGTGGGCGGAGATCGAGACGCTTCGAGACCAGCTTCGCGAGGCTACGGTGGAACTCTGAGTCGCACGAGATCAGCGCGATGGAGCCCAAATGTCGGTGGCCAAGATGGCAGGGGAGCTAACCGAAGAGCGGCGAGCTTGTGAGGTGGCGACCCGATCAGCGGAGATTTTTCGCACTGAGGTTACCGACCTTAGGAGGCAACTGGATGCTCGATCCGATGCCTTGGAGACGTCGCACCGCTAGCTTACTTCGAGCGAAGCGGCGCATGTTTGGGCGGAGCGCGAGCGCGACTCTCTGGCGGAGGAGAACGCTCGCCTCTCATCCCGGCTTGCTGAAGCGGGGCGAAGAGCGTCCGACTTGCAGGATGACTACGACATAGGGACCGAGGAGGCCCGTCGCGCCGGAGCGGTGGAATGTCGAGATGCGACCGCGACCGAGAACGAGGCCCGGGGGGTCACTTTTGACTTCTTCGACACCTTGTTTCCCCTGCTAGATGAGGGTGTTGTTTGAGCCGTGTGGCTTCTTTTTTAGCGCGTATGTTTAGCGCTTTGCTTTCTTTTCCTTTTCTAGGATTTTATTTATTTTTCACGCACTTTTTATTTAGCACGCGTTTATTGGATTCAGAGCCGTGGCTCCTTTTATTTATGAGATATTTTTGTTGCTTTCATGTTGAATGCTTATCTCATTTGTCGAGCAATCTTACTCGTATATGCCTTCTTTGCGGGCTAGCGTGGCCCGAAGGGCTTGTATTCTTACCAATAGTCTTGGCAGATTTTGCTTCCTTAACTGGGGTCCGTCCTCCGCTCATTTCATCGTTACGACTCGTCGTCGTTTAAACGTTCAATGTGAGGGGGCGTTTGTGCCCGGTTAGGCGATTGGCTGACCCGTGTTTGAACGGTGGTATCGGCATGTCGGGTTAGGCCGACGATTCAGCGTGCCTAATGTGGTTGTGGCCCAGCGACTTCGCTTCGTGCCTTTTGGCGATCGAAGAGGTCGCACCGGGTAGTTCCCGGGGGCTCTGCGTCCGTGCCTTCGGCGACTGGACGTGCATGTTGCGCCGAGTTGGGCCGGCATCTTTTGAGTTCGTGCCTAGGAGCCAGCGAACGTAGATTGCGCTGGGTTAGGCCAGCATCTTGGGAGCTCGTGCTATTGAGCGACCGAGCGTAGGTTGCGCCGGGTTAGGCCGGCGTCTTTATGGGTTCGCTCACCCTGGAGCAAGCGAACGCGGGTACGTCGGGTTAGGCCGACGTCTTTTTAGGTTCGCTCACCCTGGAGCAAGCAAACGCGGGTGCGTCGGGTTAGGCCGACGTCTTTTTGGGTTCGCTCACCCTGGAGCAAGCGAACGCGGGTGCGTCGGGTTAGGCCGACGTCTTTTTGGGTTCGTTTGCCCTGGAGCAAGCGAACGCGGGTGCGTCGGGTTAGGCCGATGTCTTTTTGGGTTCGCTCACCCTGGAGGAAGCGAACACGGGTGCGTCGGGTTAGGCCGACGTCTTTTTGGGTTCGCTCACCCTGGAGCAAGCGAACGCGGGTGCGTCGGGTTAGGCCGACGTCTTTTGGGCTCGCTTGCCCTGGAGCAAGCGGACGCGGGTGCGTCGGGTTAGGCCGACGTCTTTTTGGGTTCACTCACCCTGGAGCAAGCGGACGCGGGTGCGTCGGGTTAGGCCGACGTCTTTTTGGGTTCGCTCACCCTGGAGCAAGCGAACGCGGGTGCATCGGGTTAGGCCGACGTCTTTTTGGGCTCGCTTGCCCTGGAGCAAGCGAACGCGGGTGCGTCGGGTTCGGCCGACGTCTTTTGGGCTCGTTTGCCCTGGAGCAAGCGAACGCGGTTGCGCCGGGTTAGGCCGACGTCTTTTACTCAAACCTTATTGCGCCGGGTTAGGCCGGCGTCTTTGGTGTTCGTGCCTTGAGGCTAGCGAACATTTGTTTGGCTCAAATTTGGCCTTTTTAGGGTTTGAGGCAGCGCCTTTACGCGTCTTACATGCGTCCCGGGAGACGTCTTTCACCTGCGCCTTTACGCGTCTTACGGCACGCCGAGAAGGCCGACGTTTTACCCGAACCCGTATGCATGAAGGGCCGTCGGGGTTCGAGCTTCCTATGTCTGTATCCCCGTGGGGGACTTAGGCCTGGGTAAAAGTGTTCGTGCTGTTGAGCGACCGAACTTTATGTGTTGCGCCGGGCTGGTCCGACGTCTTTGAGCTCGTGATGTTGAGCGACCGAGCATATACGTTGCGCCGGGCTAGGCCGGCGTCTTTGAGCTCGTGCTGTTGAGCGACCGAGCATATGCGTTGCGCCGGGTTAAGCCGGCGTCTTTGAGCTCGTGCTGTTGAGCGACCGAGCATATGTGTTGCGCCGGGTCAGGCCGGCGTCTTTTCTTGGACCCGTATGCCTTGATGAGCCGTCGGGGTTCGAGCTTCTTAAGCCTCTGTATCCCATGAGTGGGGGGCTCAAGGTGTTTTTTTTTTTGCCGTGAATTCTTGAGCGTATGTCACAGGACCCATTAGCCCCCCAAGTTTTTAGTTTACAGGTCGTGTCGTGATGACTAAAAAAATTTTAATTTAAGTGGGTAAAAAAAACCGCAAACTTCATTTTTTTATTATTTTTTGCTAACAGGGAACATCCTTGAACAGTGGCACGTAGGCCTTATTGAATAAGGGAAATCAGAGCAATAAATGGGGGGACTTGGTCACTGGTGGTACTGCCTCAAGTGCTCGGCGTTCCACAGGTGCCGGATTGGACTTCCGTCCGTGTGTTCGATGTAGTAGGTTCCGTCGTGTATGACTTGTCGAACTCTATATGGTCATTCCCAATTTGGGCCCAGGACCCCGGCGCCTTGCACTTGGGTGTTTTGGAACATGCGTCTGAGTACAAGGCCGCCGACGGCGAAGATCCGCCTTTTGACTTTGGCGTTGTAGTATCTCTCAACCTTTCGCTTTTGTGCAGCGAGTCTGGTGAGGGCCTCGTATCTTTTCTCGTCGATTAGATCCAGTTCGAGGCACATGGCTTCATCATTTTCTTTTTCGTCGAAAGTGTCGACCCGGTAGGTGGGGACTTCCGTTTCCACGGGGACCACCGCTTCAATCCCAAAAGCTAGGGAGAAGGGGGTCTCTCCGGTGGCGTTTCGAACGGTCGTTTGATAGGCCCATAGGATGAAAGGCAATTCCTCAGCCCAGGCGCCTTTTTTGGCTTCGAGCTTTTTCTTGAGGTTGCTTTTAATCATCTTGTTGACGGTTTCCACTTGGCCATTAGCCTGTGGATGTCGCGGGGATGAGAATGTCTTGCTTATCCCTAGTTGGGCGCAGATCTCTCTAACCCTCGCGTTGTCGAACTGCGCGCCGTTATCTGTCATGATCGACGCGGGGATGTCATGGCGGCATATTATGGACTTCCAGATAAAGTTTGTAGTGTTGGCCTCGGTGATCCTGGCCAGAGGCTCGGCTTCGACCCACTTAGTAAACTAGTCAATAGCGACGATGGCGTATTCGTATTGCCTCGGGGCTTTGGGAAGCTTGCCGATAATGTCTACGCCCCATTTTGCAAAGGGGCGTGGAACAACGATGCTACTCAGGGGAGATGGCGGCTGTCGTGGAACGTTGGAGAAATGTTCACACTTGTCGCACTTTCTTGCCCAATCGTAGGCGTCTTTTTTCATCGTTGGCCAGAAATAGCCTTGTCGAAGCGCTTTGAGCGCGAGGGACCTCCCAGCGGCGTGGTTCCCGCAGAGGCATTCGTGGATTTCACGGAGGACCTTAGTCGACTCGACGCTGTTGAGGCATCGGAGCAGCGGGGTTGAGTACCCGCGCTTGTATAGGGCTTCGCCTCTCAGCACGTACTTAGATGCGAGGGCTTTTAGCCTTTCGGCTTCTTTGCGGTCTTCGGGAAGTGCCCTTCTTCGCAAGAAGTCCGTAAGCGGGGTCATCGAAGTTCGATGAGCGGTGCTCTCAATCGTTCCAACCCCGTCACGTGAGACGGATGGTCGCGAGAGAGACTCGATCGGGATAGTTCCCAACTCGTCTTCGGTGATACCGGATTCGAGGCGAGCTAGGGCGTCAGCCTCGGAGTTCTCTTCTCGTGGGATCTGGATGATCTCGAACCAGGAGAAGGCATCTAGCTTGGCATTTGCCTTTGCCAAGTAGGCGATCATGTTAGGTTCTTTGGCAACGTAGTCGCCTTTAACCTGATTTACGATCAACTGCGAGTCACAGTGTATTCGTAAATTTTGTACGTTGAGCTTTTGAGCGAGCTCTAGCCCTACGATGAGGGCTTCGTACTCGGCCTCGTTGTTGGAGGCCTGGAATCCGTAGTGGAGGGCGTAGCGTAACCTTTCCCGGTCGGGATTTGTCAAAATCACGCCAGCGCCTGCTCCCTGGGCATTAGATGCTCCGTCTACGTGTAGTTCCCAGATGGGACCCGTAGGGTCGACCTTTCTCTTCCGAGCCGACAAGTCGTCGGTCGAGTCGACTTCTGCTCTTCCCATGTCGGGAGTGTAGGAGAATTCTGCCACGAAGCTAAGGCTTGAGCCTTTATTGCTGGTCTCGGGTGAAACTCGATCCCGTACTCGCTCAATTCTTGGGACCAGATCGCCATGCGGGTCAATGTTCCCTTTTGAAGAGCTTTACCGATGGGGTGCCCTGTTTGGACAACAATTGGGTGAGCCTGGAAGTAGGGGCGTAGCTTTTTGGAGGCTACGAGGAGAGCGAGAGAGAGTTTCTCTATCTCTGTGTGACGTGTTTCGGCATCAAGTTGGGCTTTGCTTACGTAGAAGATTGGCCATTGAGCCTTATCTTCTTCACGGATCAGCACAGCGCTCACAGCTCGTTCGGAGACGGCGAGGTAGATGTAGAGCGTCTCGCCTTCTTTTGGCTTGGAGAGGAACGGAGGTGTCCCGAAGTAGGCCTTCATTTCTTGAAAGGCCTTCTCGCACTCGTCCCTCCATTTAAAGCCGTCCGTCTTCTTTATTGCTTTGAAGAACGGTTGACACTTGTCGGTTGCTTTGGCCACAAAACATGAGAGGGCGGCAATCCGACCGGTAAGACTTTGGACTTCCTTGACACGTCGCGGAGACTTCATGTCAAGGGGTTCGCTTCGATACCTTGACGGCTAACTATGTAGCCTAGGAACTTCCCGGATTCGACCCCGAACACACATTTGTTGGGGTTGAGATTCATTTTGTACCGGCGGAGGATTAAGAACATCTCCCTCAGGTTGTCTACGTGATTGGTAGCCAGTAGGCTTTTAACAAGCATGTCGTCCACGTAAACTTCCATGGTCTTACCGATTAGGTCGGCGAAGATCCGGTTTACCAATCGTTGGTAAGTAGCTCCTGCATTTTTAAGGCCGAAAGGCATGACCTTATAGCAGTAGAGGCCGCGATCAGTGACAAAGGTTGTCTTGATCTGATCGGGCTCGTGCATTCGTATTTGGTTATAGCCCGAATAGGCGTCCATGAAACTTAGGAGTTCATGTCCTGCCGTGGCGTCGACCAGTTGTTCGATGCGTGGGAGTGGAAAGCAATCTTTCGGGCAGGCTTTGTTAAGATCTTTGTAATCTATGCAAATGCGCCACTTCCCGTTGGGCTTTTTGACCATGACCACATTGGCCACCCACTTTGGGTACTTGGCTTCTCGGATGAAACCAGCGGAGAGAAGTTTTTCGACTTCCTCGTTTATTGCTAGGTACCGTTCGGGGTTGAACGCACGTCTAGCTTGTACCTTTTCAGCGATGGTTTTATCGTCATTCAATCGGTGCACAATCACATCGGGGTCTATGTCGGGCATGTCTGCATGTGTCCATGCAAAGACGTCCTTAAACTCCCGAAGGAAGGACGCGAGTTGAGTTTTGATGGCGAGAGGGAGTTGTGCACCGATCTTCACTACCTGGTCAGGTTTAGCTTCGTCGAGAACGATCGAAGTGAGATCATCGGGGGTGTCAACTTTCAACCTCTCGATATTGTCACGGGGGTCTAATTCCCCGAGTTACCGTGCGTCTTTCTGATCACACAGGTAGTCGTCTTCTAGTTGGTAGATCGTGTTAACCCTTTTTTCAGCGGGCTTGCCGTCCACGCCTTGGACATAGCATATCATCGCTTGGGTTTGATCACCAGCCATGATGCCAATTCCCTCTTCGGTGGGGAATTTCACTAGTAGGTGATAAGTGGACGTGATAGCCCTTAGTCTGTTCAATGTGGGTCGCCCAATGATAACATTGTAGGGCGAATCCTGGTCGACCACAAGAAAGGGGACCATGTGAACGACTTCGATGCCTCCGGTAGTTCCGAAGGTGACTGGTAAATCAATGATTCATTCAGTCATGACCTTTTCCCCCGTGAACCCAAACAGAGGGGTTTGAGTCGGGACAGGGCGGAGCCCCCCGAGCTTCATGCGCTCTAGGGTGGTCTTAAAGATTATATCGGATGCGCTGCCATTATCAATAAGAACTCTTTTTACCAAGTTGTTGGCCACCTGGGCCTTGAGGACTATAGCGTCATTATGCGGGTGCACAACTCGCTTGGCCTCTTCATTGGTGAATTGTATCGTCTCGTGAGGTACGGACGGAGGTTCCTCATAGGTGAGGTTAACCTGCCCGGCAAGGCCTTCTTGAGAGGCAGCTCTGAGGAGCTTTTTCCTTTGCCGGGCCGAGTCCCCGTCTTGCAGGCCACCTAGGATGGTGGTGACGATTTGGAGTTGCGCATCAGCCGTAGCTGCGACCGCTATGCGGTCGGTGTTAGCGTTGGCCCCTCCACCTTTCTCAGGCTGTGGCCTGTTATTGGCGGGGGCTGCCGCTCCTACCATACGAAGGACAAACTCTTTGAGTTCTCCCATCTGGATTAATGTCTCAATTTTCTTCCTAAGATGGAAGCATTGAGCGGTCATGTGACCGTAATCCCGGTGGAACTCACAATAACTGGACCGGTCACGAGATGCGGGGCCGCCTTTCATTGGAGCCGGAGCGGTGAACTTGTCACGCGCCACATCGTAGATTTGCTCTACCGGGGCGTTCAAGGGAGTGTAATTTGAGTAGTCTCTAAAATTGCTCGCAAGGTGCGGCTTTTGAGACATAGGGGGTCGGCTATCGGTAGCTTGACCGCCCTTGTTCACCCTTTTGCGGGGGTTACTCGGCTCGTTGCCGGACTCATCCCGACGGCGGGAGCTTTGGTTGCTGCTCCTGCGGCCGTCGAGGTAATCTTCTACCCCCATGAAGGTTTTGGCTCGGTTCATTAACTCGGCCATCGTGGAAGGGACTCTACCGACGACGGACTTTAAGAAGTCTCCAGTGTGCAAGCCTTCGATGATGGCTGTGATTGCGTCACTGTCGTCAAAGCGGTCAACCTTATTTGATTCTGCGGTGAATCGGGTGAGATACTGTCTCAAGGACTCGTTATTCTCTTCTTGCCTGATCGACCATAAGTACATCTTGGTCTTCTTTTGGACCATGGATGTAGCAAATCGTGCTAGGAACATGTCCTTCAGGTCTTTGAATGATTGGACGCTCCCTGGTCTTAAATTCTTAAACCACTCAAAACCGGGTCCGGTGAGGGTAGGACTAAAAGCTTGGCATAGAGCCCCAGGTGAAACGCCTTGCATCGTCATCCAAGTTTCGTAATGTTGGATGTGATACGTGGGATCAGTTTTCCCATTGTAGAGAGGGAGATTCAGGAGTTTGAAGTTTCCCGTGCACACCTCAGCAAGGATTTGGGCGGTGAAGGGAGAGGAATGTTCTTCTATGACCCCGTATGTATCACCGGCCAAGCCGCCTTCACGCAGGTCACGCACTTCATTACGAAGATTGTGAATCATGGTGACGACGTCGAGGCCAGTGTTGGGGGTCACTCCTTGTTCAGGAGGAGTCACCTGTCGCCTTTCATTCGACCCTTGAGCCGTGCGAGGGTCCCCATTGACTGGGGCCACAGGCACTTAGCCTCTCCCGGAGGTCTTCGCCACGGTCGTTCCGTTGGGCGGTAAGACGATCTCTAAGGTCTGGCTCGGTGGTATAAGGGCTTGAGCTTCGAGCCACATGCCTCACTCGCCGGGTCGTTGGACCTCCCTTGACATTGGCTCTTTGACCGAGTCGGTCATGGGCCGACCGTCGTGAGGCCTCTTCTTGAGAGGAGATCGGTATTGCCTTTGTTTTTGACGGGCCGGCTTCGATCTCAACAGGGAGTTCCCCATCTTTGGTGAGAGAAGTCTCGATGTCCGCTGAAATTTCCAAGCCTTCATAGTCGGGGTCATAATCATGCCCCTCGTCCATGAGGTCCTCGGACTCCCCGTGGGAGGTGCCTTGTGCAGGCGCCTTGTGTTGTCGCAGTTTTTCGGACAACTATTTAGGAGCCAAAGACGGTTAGACCCAAGGCCGGACCAAGTAATCTCGTCTTGACTCAAGCGTGTCGGACTTGGTATCCCAAGTCGTCCCTTAGCTGTTGGTGGTATCAATCGCGTCCAGGCTCCTGAAAATGTAAGAAAAGAGGTGTGAACTACAAAGGGAAAACAGAGGGGGTGCCTCTGATTTCCTCTCCGACGCTCAACATTAGTAGGATTGAGGTGGAATACAGAGGGTTTAGGTGTTTAGAGGCCGAGACTTGAGAGAAACGAGCGAGGTACGAGTTCGGCAGCGTTTCAGTACTCAAGAATGGATTACCTGGACCAGGGGGGACCCTGGTATTTATAGGCATGGTTTGGAGACCCCTTTGGCCGAGTAGAACTCATGGGGCCGAGTGGATCTTGAACTTGGGCGGCCGAGTGGAGGTTGCACTTGGGCGGCCGAGTGGAGGTTGAACTCGGGCGGCCGAGCAGAGGCCGAGCTCGGGCGGCCGAGCAGAGGCCGAGCCCGGGCGGCCGAGCAGAGGCCGAGCCCGGGCGGCCGAGCAGAGGCCGAGCCCGGGCGGCCGAGCAGAGGCCGAGCCCGGGCGGACGAGCAGAGGACGAGCCCGGGCGGCCGAGCAGAGGACGAGCCCGGGCGGCCGAGCAGAGGACGAGCCTGGGTGGCCGAGCAGAGGCCGAGCCCGGGCGGTTGAGTGGAGGCCGAGCCCTGGTGGGCCGGTCTTTGATCCCTTGGTCATGGCCCGGCCGTTGGCCGGGGGGGTTCTTCGGGCCCCCGCGGGTGTCGTCGACCCGGGATGGGCCGACAACATTAGCCCCCCGAGTTTGTCATCGGACGAAGCCCGTGTGACAAACTCAACCGTATTCCTGCGACCTTCCCGAATCGTCGACGCGCCATCCTTTGGATAGGTATGGGCCTACGACCGCTTTCTCCCCTTTTTTATTATTATATTTTGTTCCTTCTCTTTCTGTTTCGTTCCACGTGTCGATGGGGTCCCCTAGCCAACCGTCAGTGAGTGGGTCCCCTGAAAACGACTTCTCCATCTACTTTCATGATTCACACGAAAATTTGGACTCCTTTTGGAACCAACTTCAACTGCCGCCCCCCAATTCGCGAGCTCCTCCAACAACGGGATTGGGTTCTTCCGGGAGTTTCACGATCAACGTCACTGGCGACGATCTTGAACTGATGGAGGCGTGGCTATCGAGCGAAGATGGCCAAGG
Source organism: Urtica dioica subsp. dioica (assembly GCF_054948205.1). Lineage (NCBI taxonomy): Eukaryota > Viridiplantae > Streptophyta > Magnoliopsida > Rosales > Urticaceae > Urtica > Urtica dioica. Next base: position 6,467,773 of record NC_142765.1, on the reverse strand, counting down.
TGTGCCGGCTGGGACGGCGGAGCTGGCCGAGGCTGTCCCCGGCCGTGAGAAGCCGGCGCCAGGCGAGGTGCAGCAGGGGGAGGTTCCCAATGAACACAGCGTGCCGCCCGGGGGAACATCGCCCGAGGGAAAGGCCGCGGGCCCTGAAGATTCAGCGCCGGGCGAGGGGCCGTCGGCCGAGGTGGGTCCCGAGCGTGCCGATCTCGTCCGCGTCTCCTCCGGGCGAGACGGCCTCGACCACGTAAGCCCCGGGCGGGGCGGCGCTGTTAGCACGAGCCCTGGGCGAGGTTCCCTCGGCCGGCCTTGCTCCGGGCGAAATCTCCTCGACCACGCGGGCTCCGGGCGAGAACCCCCCGACCACGCGGGCGCCGGGCGAGACTCCCTCAACCAGGCGAGCACCGGGCGAGAACCTCCCGACTGGACGAGCTCCAGGCGGGACATTCTCGACCAGACGAGCCCCGGGCGAGAATCCCTCGAGGGCGTGAGCGTCGGGCGAGATGCCCTCGGCGAGGAGAGCAGCGGCCGAGGCGACCCGGGCGGGGAGTACACCGGGCGAGGTGATCCGGCTGAGGCGAGCTCCGGCCCAAGCGGTCTTGACGAGGCGAGCCTCTGCAACGCGCGCGCGGGAGGCGCCGACCGCCCAGGGGAGAGTGGCGGCGCCCAGCAAACCCTAGGGCTGGGCGCACGCGAGGGCGCCCTAGGGCTTGGCCCATGCGACAGGGGCCGCGAGCCCAGGCCGCGCATGCGCGGGGAACTGGACCCGGCCGAGCGGGCCCTGCGCGTGACTGAGGCCCAGCCCAAACCAAGCGAGCTCGGACGCGGAGCGGGCCGTCCGGCCAGTCTCGGCGCGTATGACGTGGGTGATGGGCCCGGCCCAACAGAGAGCGGGTGCGAGGAGCGAGCCTTGGTCGAGTGGCGTGCGCAGGCGATGGGTGTCGGGCCTAACCCAGGCGAGCCGGGTCACGGGGGGAGTTCCCCGGCCGGCCCAAGCGCACATGAGGCCGGCCTTTCGGCCACTGGGGAGCGTGACGCGGCCCGACTACCGATGCTAGAGAGCGCCCCCCGGGGAGGGGCCCGAGGTACGCCCACCCTTGTCTTTTGGCAACCGAGGCGCTTAGTGCGACCGCTCTTGAGGAGAGTCGGACTTTAACTTTTCCCGTTGGTGAGTCGGCAATCCTTGGTAGCTTCGACTGCTCGGGTCTCGACATCCCGAGTTCTCTATCCATCGCTAGTTTCGGGAACTTGAGGAAACCTTATGACATTCCGCCGTCTGTCTCACTTTTACGGCCCATGCCCGGGGATCTCCCTACCCGTCCGCGGAAAGGATACGCCGCCATTCACGAGGAGAGCCTTCGCGGCGGGCTAAGACTACCTTTTCCACCAGTGATCCAACGCCTCCTGGTTCAGTTAGGCGTGCACGCGTCTCAGATATCTCCGTCTTTCTATCGTTTGGTGGCAGCTTGTCACATGATGTTCTACAGGGCGAAGAAAAGAGCTAATACTGCCGACGACGTTCGAAATCTCGTGTCCGTTCACAACTTCCCAGGGAAACCGGGCCTTTACAAGGTCCTTCACCGCGAGCGCTTTACCGTGCTGACTCGGGTGAACCAGAAATATCAATACCCTTGGGTGTGGGTGTCGGAGTCCGCCTTCGGGGCAGCCCCCTTGTCTTCGGGCCAGTGGCCGACTTTCCGGCTGACTATGCCATTCGCGACTCCGAGCTCGCGCGCGTTATAGCGGCGGTGCCAGACTCTAGGCGGCACGGGACGCTCTTTGAATCCCGGGACCTGATGGCGACCACTGGGTGGTTCGCGGCGAGCAAAGAGGGGTATCATTGCTCTTCTCTTGACGACGGGGCCCCACCGGACCTTGGGTCCGAGGCGGGTGACTCCTCTGTCCCCATGGTTGCCACAGGGGGTACCAAACATTCTCATGTCTTAGTATTACTTGTGTTTTTGCTACGTCTTGCGGCCTCGCACTAACCGTTTCATATTTCTTGTGGCAGATACCATGACCCGACGTCATCGACCACGCACGCAAGTGCCAAGGGCGGCTCCTACCGTCTATGTTACGACTGGGGCTCATCCCCAAGCTGAGGCTCGCCACCGGGGGTCGCCACCGAGAGCGGAGAACGAGGTGATCTCTTCCAACAAGCGACCGTCGTCGTCGACTTCCTTCGGGTCACCCTCCGGCCACAAATGTGCCCACACATCGGCGACGCCGGACTGCATGGACTCGATGCTCCTAGCGGAGGCGGCCGAGCTGCGAGGCCAATGTTCCCAAGGAATTCTTGAGGCCCCTCTAGGGGACTTCAAGAGTCTGCTGACAACAAGCGACCTCGATCACTTCCAAAATGGAGTTCGCAACGCTCGAAAGGTATGGCCCGTCCGTTCGATCTATGCGTGACCCTTGAACTTGTTATGATAATACGTGCACCATCATCCTTTGCAGATGCTCGCATGTCAAGAACGGAGCAATCGCATCCTTCGGGACTTGCTCCGTAGGATGCAGATCATGAAGAGAGACATGGAGAGTGCGGCGGCCGACCATGCTGCCGCACTGGTGGGGGTTCGAACTACCCAAGAGTTTCAGGCGCTCGAGGAAGAGTCGAGGCGGACCCGTGAGGAGTTGGCCGCCGAGAGATCACAACGCATGGCGGCACAGACGTCTCTGGAGAAGGCGGAGCAAGCCACCGACACTTTCTTGGGGGAGACGAAGAAACTTCAGTCGGCGCTGTCGAGTCGGGATAAGGAGTTGAAGATCGTTCACGCTCGACTGTCGGCGAGCGAGATCGCTCGAGTTCAGGTCGAGAGGGAGAGGGACGCCTTACGGGCGGAGATGCAGACCCTCCTCGAGGAGAAGGAAGATGCCGTGCGATCCAAGACGGACTTGGAGGACGATTGGGATTTGGCGTTGGAGGCAGCTCGCTACGAAGCGGCCAGACGAGTCCGGGACGCGACCGCGAGGGAGAACGCGTCTCAAGGGACAACCTTCTCCTTTTTCAACGCCATGTTCCCGCCTTTAGATGACGAGCCAGAGGCGAATGATCTGCACCCTCAAGACCCTACGGAGGCCGCCCAATCGATGAACCGTCCACTTGGCGGAGAGGCTACCGACGGGTCGGGCGCTCCTTGCCCCGAGGATGACGAAGAGCAGATAGACTTCGGCTCAGAGTAGCTGAATTTACTTTGGTTTTTTGCGCACCTGTCTAGCGCTTGCTTTACGCTTTCTTTTGGATTTTTGTTATGTTTGGCATGTGTCGTACTCTCGCACTTTTCTTGTTGGGTTGTTCGTACAACATTGTTTGCTTTAGTTAAAGCTTTTTCGTCTATTGCGCGTCTTATTTTCTCGACTTTCCATGCTTAGCGCAATCGATTCGCACAGTTTGATTAATGCGTGTCTTATGAACCCGGCGTACTACACCTAGCGTAACCGGTTTGTACGGCTTACTGCCACACTTAGCGGCGAAGTTTCCCGCAGACGTTGGCTAGACCAGTTTCGCCCGACGGGTGCGACTCTTGGCCATCCATTCGTGACTCAATGCCTATCGGCGTGTTCGAGCTGGGTGGCCGTCGCGCTCATCTTTCAGCGGGTACGCTACCTGTCGGCGTGCGTATCGCGACGAGCTTGTTGTGGACGCAGTTCCCAGTGAGTGCGGTACTTGTCGGTACGCGTGTCACGTTTTGGGTTTTGACTGCCGGGATCGACGGTCCGGTGCGCGGACGTGATCCACCGTTGCCCCGCTGCCTATCGGTGTGTGGGGCACGGAATCGTGCGAGAGCGTCGCCCGAGGGTCGGAGGTCCGGTGCGCGGATCCGATTTATCGGCGTTTCGCTACCTTTCGGCGCGTAAAACGTGTTATTGCGTGAGTGTGTTGCGCGAAAAAATAGAACGAGCTTGTTATCCTCATCTTACCCCCCGAGTTTCTTGGGTGCTCGTAGAGGAGACGAGAAATTGTAATACAATAAAGTAATAGTGTCGAAGCGAAATGTAATTCAATTGCAATGATGAAATAGTTAAGAAATTACATTCCCAGGCCGTTGGCCGTATTTGAAATTTAAACATTGTTCTTGCAAAAGATAAAAAACGAAATGAAAATAATTGTATGTCGGGGAAGTGGCTCCTCTAATGGTAGTATTGCCGCAGGTGCTCCGCGTTCCACGGGTGAGTGAACACGAGTCCTTCCAAGTTCTCGAGCTCGTACGTGCCGTTGTGGATGGCTCGGCGCACACGGTATGGGCCTTCCCAGGTGGGACCCAGAACTCCCGCACCTTGCACTTTGGTGTTTTGGAACACCCTTCTAAGGACGAGGCTCCCGTCGGCGAACTTTCAAAGCTTGACCTTGGAGTTGTAGTACTTCTCGACCTTCCTCTTTTGTGCGGCAAGGCGGGTGAGTGCGTCTGCCCTCTTCTCATCTATGAGGTCTAGCTCGAGTCTGATCGCGTCATTGTTGGCGGCTTCTTCATACTCCTCTATGCGCAGGGTCGGCAGCTTGGTTTCGACAGGTTCCACGGCCTCGACGCCGAATGCGAGAGTGAAAGGGGTTTCGCCGGTCGCATTTCGAGCGGTGGTTCGGTACGCCCACAAGACCATGGGAAGCTCGTCGGCCCAAGCCCCATTCCTTTCTTCCAGCTTCTTCTTCAGGTTCTCTTTGATCATTTTGTTGACCGCCTGTACTTGACCGTTGGCTTGAGGATGGCGGGGAGAAGAGAAAGTCTTGCTAATGCCCAACTGTTCGCACATTTCTCGGAGGCGCGCATTTCCGTTGTCGGTCACAATTGACGCGGGGATCCCGAAGCGGCAGACAATGTTCTTCCAGATGAATCTCGTCGTGTTTGCCTCGGTGATCTTTGCCAGCGGTTCGACCTCTACCCACTTCGTGAAATAGTCGATTGCCACGATCGCATGCTTGTATTGCCTCGGGGCCATGGGTAGCTCGCCGATGAGGTCGATTCCCCATTTCGCGAAGGGTCGTGGTATGATGATCGGACATAGCGGGGCAGGCGCTTGGCGCGGGATGTGAGCGAACCTTTGGCATTTGTCGCATCAGTAGCTTTAACGCCAAAGATTGCCCAGCGGCGTGGTTTCCGCACACCCCTTCGTGCACCTCGCGGAGCGCTTTCTTCGCCTCGACTTCGGTCAGGCAGCGGAGGAGGGGCATAGAGTAGCCTCTCTTGAACAAGTTGTCATCCCTCATCATGTACTTCGGCGCCAAGCTTCTCAGCTTTTTGGCCTCTTCTTTGTCTTCGGGGACGACTCCTCGCTTAAGGAATTCCACGAGCGGAGACATCCACGAGGGAGGCGGAGTCTCGTCAACTACCCCTACGTCGCCTCTCGAGACGTAGGGTCGGGTCAACACTTCGATCGGGACACTACCCTCTCCTTCCTCGTCTATCCCGGACGCGAGGCGAGCCAGGGCGTCAGCGTCGATGTTCGCCTCTCGAGGGACTTGGACGATCTCGAACCATGACAGGGCCTCTAGGTTCTTTTGGGCTTTGGACAAGTACGCGACCATGTTCGGCTCCTTTGCGGCGTAGTCGCCCTTAACCTGGTTCACAATCAAATGCGAGTCGCAGTGGATGCGCAGGTTTTGGACGCCTAGCTTGTTCGCTAGCTCCAAGCCAACGATCAGAGTCTCGTACTCTACCTCATTATTGGAAGCCTTGAACTCGAACCGCAGGGCGTATCTCAGTTTTTCCCTATCGGGATTTGTGAGCACAACGCCGGCGCCAGCCCCCCGGGCGTTTGACGCGCCATCCACGTGCAAGTCCCAGACCGGCCCTATCGGGTTGTTGGTCCTCTTCTTCGACGACTCGCTGTGGTCGTCCTCCTTTTCTTTTCTGCCCTCATCACCTTTGTCTCCATCGTCAGTTGAGGGCGCGCTTGTGAACTCGGCTACGAAGTCGGCGAGGGCTTGGCCCTTGATGGCGGTTCTTGGTTGGAACTCGACCCCGTACTCGCCCAACTCTTGGGACCATATGGCCATTCGAGAGGAGGTCCCTTTTTGAAGGGCCTTCTCGATGGGATGTCTCGTGCGGACCACGATGGGGTGCGCCTGAAAGTAGGGTCAGAGTTTTCTCGCGCTCATGACGAGGGCGAGGGACAATCTCTCGATTTCCGGGTATCGAGTCTCAGCGTCGAGGAGAGCTTTGCTAACGTAATAGACCGGCCACTGCACCTTGTCTTCTTCGCGTATGAGAACCGCGCTCACGGCCCTGTCGGAAATCGCGAGGTAGACGTACAAGGTTTCGCCATTCTTTGGCTTCACGAGGAACGGGGGGGAGGTGAAATAGGCTTTCATTTCACGGAATGCTTCCTCGCACTCCCCCGTCCATACGAACCCGTCGATCTTCTTAAGTGCCTTAAAAAACGGTTGGCACCTATCGGTGGCTTTGGAAACGAATCGCGTCAGGGCGGCCAAAGGGCATGACCTTGTAACAGTAGAGTCCGCGGTTCGTAACAAAGGTGGTCTTGATCTGATCTGGCTCGTGCATGCGGATCTGGTTGTAGCCTGAGTAGGCGTCCATGAAACTCAACAACTCGTGGCCGGCCGTGGCGTCCACGAGTTGCTCGATCCTCGGGAGAGGGAAGCTATCTTTTTGGCAGGCCTTGTTGAGATCTTTGTAGTCGATACAGATCCGCCATTTCCCGTTAGGCTTCTTGACCATCACCACATTGGACACCCACTTGGGGTGCTCCGCCTCCCTGATGAAGTCGGCGGCGAGAAGTTTGTCAACCTCTTCACCAAAGGCTTGGTACCTCTCCCCCCTGAATGTCCGTCGCGGTTGGACGCGCTCGGCCACTCTCTTGTCGTCATTGAGACGGTGAACCATTATTTCGGGGTCGATCCCCGGCATGTCGGCGTGTGTCCACGTAAAGACATCTTTGTGCTCGCGGAGGAAGGCGGCGAGCTCGACTCGGATCCCGGACGGGAGTTGGGCGCCTACCTTGACTACTTGGTCGGGCTTGGCGTCGTCCAACACGACGGGAACGAGGTCGTCCGACGTCTCCACCTTTCGACGCTTGACATCGTCCCTTTGGTCCAGTTCTCCGAAGGTGCCTCCTTCCTCTATCTTGCAGGGGAATTTGTCCCCGAGCTGGAAGACGGTGGTCACTATCATTCCTTTCCCTTTTTTCCGTCCACGCCCTGGATGTAGCACATCCTTGCCATTGACTGGTCTCCCAGCATTACGGCGATCCCCTTCTCGATCGGGAACTTCATCATCAGATGGTACGTGGACGTTATGGCCTTCAACCGATTGAGAGTCGGGCGGCCGACGATGATATTGTATGCCGAGGGCTGATCCACGACGAGGAACGACACGATGTGGGTAACCTCGAGCCATCCCGGGGTACCGAAGGTAACCGGGAGGTCGATAGTTCCCTCCGTCATGACCATCTCCCCGGAGAAGCCGAAGAGCGGGGTCGATATCGAGGTCGGTCTCATCCCGGATAGCTTTATCCTGTCCAACGCCGACTTGAAGATTATGTCGGCGGAGCTCCCATTGTCGATTAGGATTCTCCGGACGAGGTTGTTGGCGACAGGGGCAGAGACGACTATCGCGTCGTTGTGTGGATGGAGCACTCGTGCCGCCTCTTGGCCGGTGAAGAACATGGATTCGAACGGGGCCGGAGGAGGGGCCTCGTACGTGTGATTGATGTAGTGCGCTATTTTCCCTTGGGACACTTCGTGCACGTACTTTTTCCTCTGCGTGGCCGAGTCTCCGAACTCCGGGCCGCCCAAGATCGCGCCCACGATGTGTAGTTGCGAGCTCTCCGGTTCTTCGATCGCCGCTCGGTCCGTGACGGTCACCGTCGCCGGACCTTTCTTTTCTTGCCGTGGGCGCTCCCCGTGCGCCGCGGCCGTCCCGATCGTTCTAAGGACGTATTCCTTCAGTTTCCCATCTTGAATCAGGGCCTCAATCTGACGCTTGAGTTGATAGCATTCAGACGTCAGATGCCCGTGATCCTGGTGGTACTCACAGAACTTACTCCGATCCCTCTTGGCGGGATCCTTCGTGAGAGGAGTCGGACTTCCCAGCTTGTCACGGTGCAGAGCCAGGATCCGCTCCGACGGAGTATTCAGAGGAGTAAAGGTCGAGAACTTTCGGAAGCTATCGACATGCGGCGACCTCGGCCCGGGGAGGGAGCGGCCGTTAGGGGCCTGGCCTCCCTTATTCCTCCTCTTTCGAGGGTCGGGGCGATCTCCGTCCTGGTCGTCGCGGCGGCGACTACCCTGTCCCCCTGACTTTCGGCCATCCCGGCCATCGAGATAGTCCTCGATTCCCATATACGTGCGGGCTCTCGCCATTAGCTCCGCCATGTCTCGCGGGACTTTTCCAACAATGGATTTGAGGAAGTCGCTCGTGCGCACTCCCTCGGTGATCGCCGTGATGGTGTCTTTATCGTCGAACCCTTCGACTTTGTGAGACTCCTCGGTGAAGCGGGCGAGGTATTGTCTCAGTGTCTCGTCTCTCCCTTGTCGGATGGAGAGGAGGTGGGTCTTCGACTTCTTTTGCGCCACGAGGGTGGCAAATCGAGTAAGGAAAGCCTCTCGCAAGGCCCGGAAAGACGGGATGCTCCCCGGCCTTAGGCTCCGGAACCACTCAAATCCCGACCCTGTGAGGGTCAGGCTGAAGGCCTGACAGAGGGTGGCGTCCGTCTGTCCTTGCATTGTCATCCACGTCTCGTAGTGTTGGATGTGGAAGTTCGGGTTCGTCCGTCCATCATAGGGAGGGATGGATGGTAGTTTGAAGTTCCCCACGCAAGGCTGCGCGAGGATTTGAGCGGCGAAGGGAGAGTATGATTCCTCAATTCCTCCGTACGGCCGTTGCCTCCCTGACTCCCTCATTTCGATGATTTGGTTTTGGAGGCTCTGAATCATCGTGACCATATCAAGCCCATTAATGGGACCGACCGTCGGGACCACGGGAGTCACCGGTCGGCGCTCGTTGGACGCTTGGTCCACGACATTGTCCTGAGGCCGGCCGAGAGTTGCGGCGGGAAGCGTGTCCCTCCGAGAGTTGAGCCTTTGGCGGAGATCCTCCCCTCGGGAGTTTCTCTGCACCGTCAAGCGTTCTCTAAGGTCCACACTCAGTGCGTGGCGAGGCGAGGTCGCCCTTGGTCGAATCGTCCGGCGAGCGCTTCGGCTATCGGCCCCATCGTCAACCAGAGTCGCTCTCTCCTCGGCGAGGGGCCGTGTCCGGCCGCCTCTTGAAACCGAGGGGGCGAGTCCCCGGGACTGTGACCGTACCTGTCGTCGCGCCGAGTGCGAAGGATCGGCCAATGCACCATTGGACCTCTCGGGCCGTGTTTGGGCGAGGCTAGGAGTCGCCTCATTGGTCCTTGACTCCCCCACGTAGTCGGGGTCGGAGTCGTCTCGGGCGGATCGATCCTCGACGTCGTAGCCGAGGAGATTGGCGATGAGCGAGTCGTCGACGCTGGGACGGTCAAGAAGCTCCGCGAGCCGCCGGGCCGTATCCTCTTGGATCGCAGCCTCGGGGTCGTTCACCGGGTCTTGGGACTGGCTCTCGTTATCACGAGGTTGCCCTTCAAGACGGTGAGCAAGGCTTCGAAGACCGTACCTCGAGCTCGTTGCTCGAGTGCCAGCGGAGGTCGTGGGAATGTGACTCATCTCTCGAGAGTCGTAGACGTAATGAAGTTTAGGAAATGGAAGGGAGAGCGTGCTAAGGTCGGTGGTCCCCTCCTTCTAGCGCCAAAATGTTGTCGCAGTTTTTCGGACAACTATTTAGGAGCCAAAGACGGTTAGACCCAAGGCCGGACCAAGTGATCTCGTCTTGACTCAAGCGTGTCGGACTTGGTATCCCAAGTCGTCCCTTAGCTGTTGGTGGTATCAATCGCGTCCAGGCACCTGAAAATGTAAGAAAAGAGGTGTGAACTACAAAGGGAAAACAGAGGGGGTGCCTCTGATTTCCTCTTCGACGCTCAACATTAGTAGGATTGAGGTGGAATACAGAGGGTTTAGGTGTTTAGAGGCCGAGACTTGAGAGAAACGAGCGAGGTACGAGTTCGGCAGCGTTTCAGTACTCAAGAATGGATTACCTGGACCAGGGGGGACCCTGGTATTTATAGGCATGGTTTGGAGACCCCTTTGGCCGAGTAGAACTCATGGGGCCGAGTGGATCTTGAACTTGGGCGGCCGAGCAGAGGCCGAGCCCGGGCGGCCGAGCACAGGCCGAGCCCGGGCGGCCGAGCACAGGCCGAGCTCGGGCGGCCGAGCATAGGCCGAGCCCGGGCGGCCGAGCAGAGGCCGAGCCCGGGCGGCCGAGCAGAGGCCGAGCCCGGGCGGTTGAGTGGAGGCCGAGCCCTGGTGGGCCGGTCTTTGATCCCTTGGTCATGGCCCGGCCATTGGCCGGGGGGGTTCTTCGGGCCCCCGCGGGCGCCGTCGACCCGGGATGGGCCGACAACACCTTGCCCGCCAGTTGGCGGTGGTACCTTGCGTTGGCTATCTTTAGCTGACGGATTTTCTCCTCCATCTCAAGGATGCGGTCGTCCCGACTGTCCTTAAGTGGAGGGGGCGAGGGAGTGTGACTCTCGTCGTTGAGAGACTCCTCGTCGCCTTGCGCTCGGGAGCGCAGGAAGTATTTCTTCACTCCGGTTGCGTTTTCGGGGTTATTCACGCCCTCGGAACGAACGGGAGGTTAACCACTCATGTCTTTCTCGAGTCGAGAAGAAATGGGTCGAGCTGTAGAAGGGATTTCAGGCTGTGTAAGTTAGGAAGTCCCCTCCTTCTAGCGCCAAAATGTTGTCGCACGAAAATGAACAACGATTAGATACCTCGGGCGGTTCGATCCAAGGCCGGACCAAGTGACCGCGCCCGGGCCAAAAATGGGAGCTCGTAGACCGAGCTGCACCCTCCAGACCCTGAGGTGTGTTTTAGGGGGGTGTGACCATGCCAAAGGTTGGCTGCCTACGTACCCTTTAGTCGGGATCAGTTCAGAACGTAGTTCAATTTCTGTATCGAGGGCTATCTCCAAGGCTTTAGAGTAGGACCCGGCTCGTAGCTTCTAGTGAAGACTTTAGAGGGGTCGCTTGCCTCGTAGCTCGGAGTTCTAGCTCAATGGCCAAGAAGCTGGAGAGCAGTGTGTACTGCGGAAGCTCGGGTCGCAGAAAAGGAGCGTGCTCCCTCTCGTGGATGGGGGTCCTTGTATTTCTGAGCCGAGGGAGGAGGAGCGCGCGCTCTCGGAAGTATCACAAGAGTGCGGGAGAGGAGAGAATTCTCGAGTGAGGAGTGTTGTGTGAGAATTGGGATGTCTTACCCTCCCCCTAGGGGGGGGGGGGTATTTATAGTATTGGAGGGAGGCCTTGGGCCGGCCCCTTGAGGCCCATCGGGTGGCCGGGAGCAGGGCGCGTGGGGCACAACGCCCAGGAGGGCGCGTGGCGTGTTGTCTGGATGGGCGCGGGGCGCGCCGGGCGTGGCGTGCTCGGCGGCAGGCGTGCCTGGCCGAGGCGTTGGGATCGCTCGGCCGAGGAAGCAGGGGTGCTCGGCCGGGGCAACAGGGGCATCCGGCCGAGGCGACAGGGACACCCGGCCGAGGCAGCAGGGGCGCTCGGCCGGGGCAGCAGGGGCGCTCGGCCGGGGCAGCAGGGGCACCCGGCCGAGGCAGCAAGGGCGCTCGGCCGGGGCAGCAGGGGCACCCGGCCGAGGCGGCAGAAGCACTCGGTCGAGGCAGCAGGGGCGCTCGGCCGGGGCGCCGGGGCATGCGCGGGCCGGGACGCCCTGGGCATGGGAGCGGGCGCGGGCCGGGACGCCGGGGGCGCGGGAGCGCGCGCGTGCCGGGACGCCCGGGGCGCGGGAGCGCGCGCGGGCCGGGACGCCCGGGGCACGGGAGCGCGCGCGGGCCAGGCGCGCTAGGGAGCGCTGAGGCCCACTGGGCCAGGGGCGCGGGCGAGCGTGGCCCCTGGGCCGGGGGCGCAGGTGCGCGCGCGCCGGCCCTGTTGGGCCGTGGGTGTATCAGGGCACTCGGGTCTGGTGGGCCGGGGCCCGTTGGGCTTCCGGCCGGCGAAGCCCGGCCGGTCTTGAATTGTTTTGGAATTTCCGGTGTCCCGAAAACAACCCGTAACAGTTACCAGCAAGAGTGTTCGTGAGACTTTATTACATCAAATGTACATAAATAAATACTACTACTCTTCTTGTAGGCACCATTATCAACAGCGTCGCCGATGACTGATGCTCGAGGTCTGAAGCTGGCTTCTTGTCGTTCTAAGGGTTGTAGCGAGGAATGTGTAAGACCTTGTGGGATGGCAAGTGAGTAAGTAGAGCGTGATCACGCGTTATGCCTGCTCTAGAACTAGCTTTAGAACGTAGTTCATTTCTAGTCTAGTTATGCATCCTTATGTGCCTGTTTTCACGTCACACGTCATCTGCATTGCATTAGACGTTTTATTTCTAGGTTAGACTATCGCTTGCTGAGTCGTTTCAACTCATAGTTTATGACCCTTGGCGTGTAGATAAAGGAAAAGCGACAAGGTAGCAAGAGATCGAGATCAGACGCATATCCCTTGACTTGCGGGCTGATGGGGTCTCACTCCGGGATATATCATAATATTGTCCTATATATCGTATATCCTACTCTATTACCTAGAACTCTCTCTTTCAGATATGTACACATAAGCTATATGTATATGTACACATAGTAGATACAGAATCTATAAGCTAAGCGAAAAATTTTCTCGGGTTTTGTAACCACTGATTATGTAATATTACTTTCCGCACATAATTATTACGTACATTATTACGTAATTGGTATTTAAATTATATATATATATATATATATATATATATATATTGTGATATTATATTGTTTGTTGACGTTATTGAGATAATCGGTCGCGGTTCGTGAGTGAGCTGACATTCGCGGGTCGTGACAGATATGGAGCGTACATGTCCTCTAGTAGTGAATACGGTGTCGATCACTTGATGTCTCAGTTTCACACTATGTCTTTTACTACGTCAGACACACAGAGTGACGGTTCGTATACTTGTCGTTTTTACCATCACCCTCATCCGATACGAGTGCCACAGCCACAGGTGAATCCGCAAGGAAGTGGACGTCGTACATTCGGTGTACGCGTAGATCGGTTCGGTGCCGAGCACATTATAGCTTGTGTACCAGGATGTCCACTAAAAGTGAAGCCGTGGGGTGCGATCAAACTGATTACGACAGACATGTTCAAAACTTCCAACAATCGTAGAAGGGGCATTTCACTTGGTGCCAATATTGCGAGCTTCAAGAAAATCAATTAAGTTTTATCCAACCGGGATGTTCATCGGGATTCTGTTGATACATTTCATTTTCTATTGTAACTATATGTTTGTAAAACATATTTATTTTAAGAACAATTTGGTAATATGTCATTCAGTATGGAACATTTATGTTAGATATGTATGATTTAAAGTGTTTTAACTTCGGACTATATTTACAAATATATATTTATTATTTTATTTCATCACATTAGTTTCGTTCGTTTTTTCGTCGGAACGTCAATTTTTCATCAAAAACGGTATTTCATTTTCCTTTTTCCACATTTTTTCTATTCGAAACGGCGATGAAAACGGTATTTAAAACATTGGTTCTCACAATAATAGTATACCACTATGGAATGTTTATTTATTTATTACTTCCAAATAATTTTTGGGCCGATTTAACCTTATAAATAATTTCGGTCCATATTAAAGCCCATTCGTAAACCACCCCATTAACCGTTCCGCGGTTTTTAGCCGCTGAATTAACCGGTAACCGCTAACCACAAAAACGAATAAAACAGTGAACCCAGTAATCGAGCGCCACGTGTCATCGCGTAACGCCACGTGGAAAGCCCATGTTTGGCGCACAAATCCTGACCGGCGCACGATAGCATCGCCCACCACTTGTAAGGCTCCACTTTAAAACCGGATAAGCATTATAAAAAAAACAAAACAACTCTCTCATTATGATAATAATAATATAGGATAAACATTAAAGAAAGCAAAAGGCAAAGAAATATCTTACTCATCGTTGACCAACCATACGTCCACGTGTCACAATCCGAGGACCAAGTTTACCGATCCGACGGCCAGTATTACCGCGCTTCAGAGAGAGAGACTAAAGTGTCTTCATGAATCATGATAAGGATGGGTGATTAATGAAGTGTATGTATATGTGGAAAGTGGAGTGAATTATGGATCCAATATTTGTCTGATTCCGAGAGAGAGAGAGAGAGAGAGAGAGAGTGAGATGGGTTCGGTGGTGGAAGAGTGTGGTTCGGCGAGTCCGAGGAGTCCAGAGGCGAAGCTAGGAATGAAAGTGGAAGATTTGTGGGACACGCAAGAGGCTCAGCTGAGTCCAACTGAGAAGCTCAACGCTTGCTTTGAGAGCATTCCTGTCTCCGCTTTCCCTCCAGCTCCCCAAAACCAAGGTCTCTCTCTCTTCTTTTAAATGTTCGAGTCTGTGTTGTTGATGGGGTTGGTAAAGATGTAAGCTTTTTTGTCGTTTGATAAAATGGAAATTATGAACTGATCATGTCAAAGGCTATCTTCTTTTTTTTGGATGTTTTGAGTCTTGTTGTTGTTGTTGTTGTTGTTGATGGGATTCGTAAAGGTGTAGGCTTTGGTTATTGATTAATTTGGGTGTGTTTGTTTCTCATTGTTTTGGATGAAAGTTATGAAATTGAATGGGTTTTTATTGCTGATGATCAAGGAGTGTAATTGATTAATGTTTAACTGTTCTGTTATAGAGTGTACAAGGGTTCGAATTTAATCTAAATTTATTGCAACAGAAATTGTTTCTTCTTTCCAGGTTTTCATTGGATATAAATTTTTTTTTCATTTTTTTTTTTTTTTGTTGTTGTTGTTGTGTTCAGTGATAGAGATAAGATCAGACACTAGTTTAGCCGAGGCTGTCAAAATACTGTCCGATCACAAGATCCTCAGCGCGCCCGTGGTCGACGTCAACGCTCCCGATGATGCCAGCTGGATCGACAGATACATCGGGATCGTCGAGTTCGCCGGGATCGTTGTCTGGATTCTTCATCAGGTAATCGTGATCTTCACACCACACCTTAAATGGTTGAACTCCCAAAACATTCAGTGTTGTGTATAGACATTATTTTTTTGCCACTAGGGATATGAAAAAATCATATAATTTTGGGTGAAAAATGTTTAAAAAAATTATATAAATAAGGTTTAAAAATGCAATTTTTAAAAGTTTGATTGGGGTAGGAACCCATATCTGTTAATTTAACATTCAATGAGGGTTTGATTATGATTGACTTCAAAATCCAGAGTATAAATGTAATATTCGAATAAAGATCCAGGGGATGTGAATGATATATATTTTAGCATTTATTATATAATTTAATGTCTTTCAGTCGGAGCCACCTTCTCCGAGGAGCCCGAGGAACGGATCCGCTCTTGCAAGAGCGGCTAGTGGATTGACTTCTTTTTTGGAGCTCGGAATTTTGGGCCCCGACTCCGCCGCAACTACTTCGGGAAACTTCTTCGAGGCCTTGACTAACTCGGAATATTATAAGAACACAAAGGTCAATATTTTTATTTTTTAATAAATCGAATCTTTTTTATTTACAAAATAGCCATTTGAAACTCGTTGTTTAGAAGAATAGCCAACATTATAAACTTTTAGCAAAATAGTTTCACTGCAATTTACCACTATCAAAATTTTATCATTCATTTTGTACTTGCACATTTGTTTTAAATTTTGGCGATATCACTCATTTTAGATAAATTTTAGTTATTTTGCAAATTCATCTCTTCTGAACTAGAAAATCGAAATAAATATGTGGTATTAATCTAAGTTTTACTAATACTAATACTACTACAACAACAATGAAATTGATTAAATAAAATAAAATTGAAATTTGGGAATCTTCATAAACAATTTAATATTTCAGCCCCCAAATACATCTGCTAATTGTTATTATGCTCCCCCTCTGGAAGAACAGGTGGCAGACATCTCAGGGTCGTTCCGGTGGGCCCCGTTCCTTGCGCTGCAAACTTCGAACTCGTTTCTGACGATGCTTCTGCTTCTGTCGAAATACAAGATGAAGAGCATCCCGGTCGTGGATCTCGGCCAAGGCAAGATCGAGAACATCATAACCCAATCCGCCGTAATTCACATGCTCGCCGAGTGCGCCGGCCTTCACTGGTTCGAGAATTGGGGGACCAAAAAGCTCTCCGAAGTCGGACTCCCTCTCGTCACCGCCGACCGAATCATCAAGGTTTCGAAAAAAATTAAAAAAAAATTGCAAAATATACGAAATATCGTCAACAAGGCTCGGATACATGGTTTGAATGAATTATGTACTTATTGTGCTATAGGTCTACGAGGACGAGCCGGTTTTGCAAGCGTTCAAGCTGATGAGGAAACAGAGAGTGGGAGGTTTGCCTGTGGTCGAGCGCGGTGGCAAAGCCGTTGGAAACATAAGCTTGAGAGACATTCAGTTCTTGCTCACCGCCCCCGAAATTTACCACGACTACAGGTTACCATTTCTCTAATAAGTTAACAGTAAAAAAAATTAAAATATTAGTTTGTCGGCCGTTATATTATGTTTCGAGATTTGAGTTGGAGATAACAAGTTTAGAGCGGGAATTGAGAAAATTATTCTATAATTCCGGTTCATTATTCTACACTAGTCTTTACTGCCAAGAAAACTAAAACAATAACTGAACAATCCTCGTGATCTCTCTATCGCCTTTTGTAAATACTGAAACCAGACTAAACAAATATAAATTACAAAATTCGCTCGTGGGAAGAATTTTCTTTTTGCCTTCTGAATAATAGTAGTTGTGTCAATTCCTTTTGATTTTTTTTTTTAAATGGACCGAAACGATCCATGTATACATCGCAAGAGTTTAGTCCTTTTCTGTCTTGGGGTTTGGCCGAACTAAAATAATCGAATAATTCCGGTCATTTTTAGCTGAAAAATTAACTAGAAGAATTTTTTTAAATTCGAGTGAAAGGGGGGCAAAAATGACATAAGTCACGGGGCAATATTAACGTCTGTAATAATTTGTTTTTTCCAGGTCGATAACGGCAAAGAACTTCCTAACGGCGGTGAGAAACCACTTGGAGAAGCACAAAGAGTGCTCGCCGAGGATGACGGAGATGATCACCTGCAAGCGGGACCAGAGTGTGAAAGAGATGATCGCGCTTCTCGACGCGAAGAACATCCACAGAGTCTATGTCGTCGATGCCGACGGAGCCTTGGAAGGCGTGATCACACTCCGGGACGTGATCTCGAGGCTCGTCCACGAGCCCCGGGGGTATTTTGGGGACTTCTTCGACGGTGTACTTCCCCTCCCACACAACAGCAGGGTTTGAATTTTTTTTTTTTTTTTCTCTAACTAATTTGAACTGTTTTTCATTTCCATGTAATCATCTGTGTGCTTACTTTTTTTTTTGCTCATCTCTTTTGTATCAAAGTAAGTTCTGTGTAACTAGTCTTTTTAAAAAAAAACAAAACAAAACAAATAAGGATCGTTTATCCATCGTTACTGTTTGACTTTGTTGATAAAATTATCGGCACTCTTTGTGTATCAAAATCTTATGGGAAGTGATTTTGTTTATTCGACTCTACATCATCTTTATTACCCTTGTCAAGTGATCTCAGTTGGGAAATCAAAAGATTATAGGACATGCATTTTCTGGGGATAGGAAAATGCTCATGATCTAGATTTTCATCGATGGAAGAAATGCAACGGATAACATTCTCCTAGCTAGATAATCACAAGTTTTAGCGTCTTAGTATGCTTTTAAGCCTAAGTTTTTTTTTTTTTTTTAAAGTCCAACGGAACTGAATTACTTGAGGAAATCCGCAGATATGACTTTTTTTATTTTAATTCCAGGAATACCTATTTCCAAAATCTTCAACAAATACCGACTTTTTACAAATATTAAAAGTGGGGAAAATATAATAACATCCCATTAATTTAATCGAAATGCAGAATTGCTATCATCAATTTTCAAAAATATCAGACATATATGATATATCTCCCCTAAAATATATTCTCTTTTTCGTTTATTTTTTATAATAAAATCATTTGAATTCTCCAAAATACTCTTAATATAATCAATATTTATTTATTGTTTTATTAAAAAAAATCAAAACTTCTCTTTCTCAAATAAATCCTTAACTTTTTATATATAAGTTATTTTGGGGAGCTCCCAAAAATAAAAAAAAATTCTTTATAAAAAGTCAAGGTTTATTTTATAAAGAGAAATTTTGAGTTTCTCGAAATCTCTTCTAAAAACAAATTTTTTTTTTATAAAAAATAAATGAAAAAAAGTGATATTTGAGAGAGAGATGTCATTTATATTTTTGAAAATTGAAAGTATAAATCTGATATTTCTGAAAATTAGAGGTATAAATCGCGTATTTCGATTAAATCGAAGGTATATTATTGATATGGATATTATTGAGAGAGATTTGCACCAAAGTCACTTATTATGAACAAAATTGCATCTATGTCACCACCAAAAAACGTGTTGCAAGTAAGTCACTTTTATTTATTATTAGACCAAAATACCCTTAAAGTAGAACCATAGTTAAATATTTACAAAACAAAAGTAGACTAGAAGAAGAAAGTAGAACTACAGTTAAATATTTACAAAAAAAAAGTAGACTAGAAGGCTGAATCTATGATTCTGGTGAGAGCTCCGACGAGGGTTACGGCGGCGGTGGCCTCGTCGGAACGGCGATCGGCGTGGTAGTCGGAGCTTAAGCTAAAGAGATTAGGGTTTGTGAGAGAATTTGATGAGAGATTAGGGTTTGGGTGTGGATATGAATTTTTGTTGAATATAAAATAGAAGGGTAATTAAGACATTATATAGGTGACAAATATGCAAAAAAAAAAAAACACGAATGCAATTTAGACTCATTTGTGATACAAATGAAATAATGTGTTGTTGTTGTGACTTCAACAGCAAATTCCACTATTATAGATATGGTTATGTCGTATCAGATTTCCTGTTATTTGTTTAACATGTATGCAAATAAATGGTATCAACTTATTAATCAAACGAGAGTACATTAGCAGCAGAGCTCTACAGAGAAGAATATGTATAGATATATACAATACATAGAAAAAAGTTATTTATTTGAGCTCTTGAGCCACCCAAATGTACCTATGTGGTGGTGGGATACAAAAATCGAGTCAATGGGTCATAAACATCCTTTATTATTTTGGTGACCACTGATTCAAAAGAAGACAAACAACAAACGACCCACCACCCAAAACCAGGTTTTCAACAGTCATCAGATTCCCAACAGAAAGCGCTCACTTGCGGTCCAAGCTTTGATGGTCTCTCATATCTAGATGAACACACATCAGACAATGAAATTTCAAATTAGAGATGAGCCGCACAGGACTTGAGAGACTTGTAGACAATTAGAGCGACCTTCAAAGACATTCACAGTATTGAAACCGACTATTGAGGAACATAGTTGGCCTGAGATTTTCAGTGTTGCAAAATGTATAGTACTGATTCTACTGAAACTGAAACCACATGAGTCATGACACTTCTGACTTCTCTCAACTCACTGACAGAAACACGTGATGAGAGAGAGAGAGAGAGAGGATGGAGATCAATGATTACAGCAATTATATATCTATCTATCCACTTTGGTTGGTTGATTATCACATCAAATAAAGAGATTCTCGTCCTTCCTTTCTTCCTCGGTTCAAGCGTCCATGTTATGTCTCACAGTGAACAAAGACAAGCCAACAATCAACACTTTGTTCACTGTGATTTTACTACAGAATACACGCACAAAAAGAAAAGAAAGAAAAAAAAAAGTTTCTTAAATCCCAACATGTGTTGAATTGATCAAGCAATACACAAAAATCTAGTCCTGTGTGTGAATCGTTCTTTGGAAATTAATCACCAGTGATGAACCAAGGTGCAGAGATTTGGGTTTGTTTTGTCCACATATTATATTCATAATTTCATTTATACAAAGAAAGAAGCTTGATTTGGATTCATGTCATCAAAACACACGAACCATCAAGAAGTTATTTTGCACACACAAACACAATCAAGAGCATAAAAACTATATATAAAAAAAAAAAAAAAAAAAAAAAGGTCTCTAAAAAAGCCATGTACAAAAATCATTACAGTATATGAAGAAGACAATATAGCCGATCAACAAGAATAAACATTAACCGGAGAGAAAGAAGAAAAAAAATTATGTTTTCCAACCCAAAAAAAAAAAAAAAAAAAAGCATCAACACCAACAATACATAAATACTGTATCGCCTTCAACAACAACATCATCATAATTTTTTTCTTCCCTTCCTGGGATTTTTCCTAATCCTCCAACAGAGATCAAAAACACACGGAAAAAAAAACGAAAGAGCTGATCTCTCATTACCTGTCAAGACTCAACATCTCACGAGTTCTTTCGCCTGAGGTGGTGAAGAACACAGGATGTTCCTTCGAAGAGGTCGAGCAGGTAATTCTCGAGATCCTCGGGGTTATACTTAATGTACTTCCCAGCGTGCCGGCTATTCTCGAGCTGGCTCCCGAAGCGCCCCATGAACGACCGGTACGCCGGAATGACCTTCTCCGATATCGATATCCTTAGCTCCTCCCTGAGCTGCGGGTCCGGAACCTTCCAGGCGGTCTGAACTCTATAAATCTCCTCGAAACACGCGTTGAAGCTCTTGAACCGCTCTTTCAGAGCCACCTTCGACGCGTTGCTCGAGCTTCCTCCGATTCCTTCGTCCTTAAGGCACTGCAGGGTCTTGGTCCACGAGGCTCGGAGATAGCTCGTGGCGTGTTGACGAACTTGTCCTCTGCGTTTTCGGACCCAGTGGTCGCCGAGAAGCTTCCCGAGATCTGAGTCTTTGACTTTCTGGACAATGTAGAGGATGTTGTTCATCAGGAATATGCAACGCATCGCCGCGTCCTCGTATTGCCGGGATTTCTCCTCGAGGTTCGCCTCGAGGACCGTTATGAGAAGCAAGAGCCGGCGAGCGATCGGAGACACCTCGTCCAAGTTCAAGCTTCCGTCTTTTTCTTGATCTTCGTCTTCTTCGTCGGATTCGATCTGCAATAGGGAATTCAGGGTTTTGCTGTAGTCGACGAGGAGTCTGACGTAGTTCATGACGTATCGGGCGAGCGGATGAATCTCTCCGCTGTGCATCGGCTTTTTCGAAGACTCGCTCTGAACAGCCTTTTCGAATTCACAGAAAGTTCCTCGGGCAGCGTCTCCGAGGGCAGCGAGGACGCCGCCGGCTTCTCCGGTGACGAACGAGTCTCCTCCGCCGGAAACCATCATTGATTCGAGCTCGGGAAGAACATCAGCGAGCGCATCGTACATGTCCAAGATCCGAAAAAGCTTTTCCGGCGACCTTCTCGCAGTCGCAACAGCCTCGCCGAAGCTGAGAAGCTGAGTGACGCAACCTTTCGCGGTCTCGCCGAAGCAGAGCTCGCGAATCTCGTCGGCTCCGGCGAAGATCTGGTCGCAGAGGCGGCGTTCTCCGGCGAGGAGGACTTTGACTCCGATCTTCACAGCTTGGATCCATTTTTTCATCTTCTCGTCGAGGGACTTCCACTCGATCTTCTGAACCTCCTCGATCCCGAGCCGCTCGACGCCGAGGAACGCGAGGCAATCGTCGATCGATTCTCGCCGCACCGATCCGTACGCGTGGATGCACTCTTTCTCGTAATTCGACCGGATCATCCTCTCCGCGATCTCTCGAAGCTTCTCCACCGCCGCCGGCTCGACTAGCTCAACGCTGAAATCATCGCCGAGGCTCGCCCCGCGCTCGTGGAACCTTCCGGAAGGGTCGTCTTCGTCCCCAAAGGCCTCTGAGTTATCGTCGTCGTCGATGATGTCATCATCGCCGTCGTTGGAGGCGAAGGAGAGAGAGACACCGCGGCGGATCGAGCCGTAGAGTCGCTCGGCGTCGAGAGGGACTGTGTTGCGATAGAGGATGTGGCGGAACTCGTCCTCGAGGCGTGACATGGCGAGTTGGATCGCTGAGTCCGCTCGGTCGAGGAACTCGTTCCCGGAGCGGATCTTGAGGCCGTCGAGGAGGCTGAGGATCTCGTCAACG
Organism: Urtica dioica subsp. dioica; assembly: GCF_054948205.1. Lineage (NCBI taxonomy): Eukaryota > Viridiplantae > Streptophyta > Magnoliopsida > Rosales > Urticaceae > Urtica > Urtica dioica. The sequence goes on along the minus strand of NC_142765.1, from coordinate 6,445,695 downwards.
GCGGAGAGGTACTCCTCCGCGTCCTCCGGCGACTCCTCCCAGAGGATCGAGTGCCGGGAAGCCTCCGAGCTCGAGTCCCAGCGGAGGATCACCTTCTCCGCCACCTCGAACCGGTCCTCCGTCTTCGCGTCCTCGCCGTCGATCAGGTCCGTGATGTTCGAGAACCTGTTGTCGAAGCTCGAGAAGATCGAGAGCATGTCCGCTTGGTCCTCCTTCGACGTGTTCAGCCCCTTCACGATCTTCTTCGCCGTCGCGAGGAGCCGATCGTCGCTCGTCGTCGTCGTTGCCGCCATTACCACTGACCTAATTTCACTCTCAATCTCTCTCCTAGGGTTTCCGAAATCCAAAATCTGAAACAGAAAAACTCACCCAAACCGCACCAATCAGACCACTTCACTGCAAAAACATCTCCTCCGTCGTCGACAGAGCATCACAGATTCGTAGTCAACGACCGGTCAACTTTTCTCTTTGAGGAACTTGTTCGGAAGCCGAGGAAACACTGCGACGACTAAGACGACATCGAAACCGTCTCTCCGTTTCGGCGATTCAGCGACGGAGATCCAGACTCTTCAACTCACATGAAATCGAGTGACGATCAGAAAGGTAAAACCTTTGAGGGTTTTCGAGAGAGTAATAAGAAAGAAATTGGGAAATGAAATGTCTACACAGAGAGACAGACTGTTCTTCTCTCGGACGGCAAAAGTTAGTCTCTTTCTCTTTTCTTTTTATTTTATTTTTTATTTTATTTTTTATTTTTTATTTTTAGAGAGAGAGAGAGAGAGTTAAAAGTGAGTTTCTTTTTTCTTCTTAATCTTATCGTGGTTTTGTCTCTGTAGTGTGGACTTTTGTACGATCAACGAATCGAGCGGTGACTAAAACCCTGCGATTCGTCCAATCAACGAATTGTATTCTGACACGTGCGTTTTATGGGTCCCACTTTCGGAGATATTTTTTTCCATTTTTCTTTTAAAAAAATTAATTATCTTAAATAATCTCCATTAGAAAAGCGATTCCATCTATAGTAAGTGCGACGAAATATTATTCCATTTATAAGATGCTGCTTAAATTTTTAATATCTTTTTATTTTTTATTTTTTATGAAAATGGATATTTTCTTTTTATTATATAAATAGTTTCCTATTTGAATTAAAAAAATCAATTGCATGCTTCACGCTGTAATAATTGAGTTTCTAGATTTGGAAAATTTTACATATGAGAGATGTAGTGATGTTTCATTTTTATTGCATGAGGAGAGTAAATGGACACCGATTGTTTCATAATTTACGGAACGTTTTTTTTTCTTCTTCTTCTAGATGTGTTTGATGTAGAATGTCACATTTAAATTAGTGATTAAGAGCTTCAAATTCTGAATAAAAGGTGCACTCGTGCAACGATTGATACGTATCATTTTTAGTACATTATATAGATGAGTGAAATTACAATCCATAATATGTAACTTCATGGTTAGTAATAGTCAAGCATTTACACATTATTTTATTCATTTGTGTTTACATGGAAAAATTGTTCATTTTACCCCAAGAGGCTACATCATGACCTTGACTATCTACTCTTAAGACATATGTTTTGTCTATTGAAGCAGCCACAATTAAGTATTGTTTAGTTCAACTAGTTGTTGAGTGTTCACACTTCAAAATATGAAACGTTAGATGAGGAAAAAAAAAACAAAAGTTAATACGATTATAATGTAAATGATTGATTTATTCGATACCAGATTTATCAAAGAGTTGTATAGATGCATAGCCCCACTTTGATGCCCTATCCATGAATAAGATAAATCATCTTAAAGGGGAATTTTAAATTTTAGAGTATACTTTACCATAGCAACACTCCAACAAATCCCAATATAAACAAGCCCAATAATTAACTCTTTTTAGAAACTTGTCAATTTACAAATATCACTTTGTTTGCTTATGTTATAAGGGGTACAAAAAAACTATGCAAATTTAAGGAATAAAAAAAAACGTTGTTTTGCATTTGCACTATTATTCTACAACCACTTATTTGTGTTCACATAATAATAATAATAATAATAGTAAACTAGTCTTTGAGTTGTTTGGAGTTTGGACAATATTTTAAAATAGATTATGTCGTACAAGTAATAGACCGACTGAATTTTTACAAATAAATGAAAAGATTAGCAACACACACCAAACATGAACAAAGAAAAATAGGCTTGTCAAAGGGAAATTAATATTAAAAAACAGAGTACATTAAGGTGGGTCCTTTCTTATATTTGATTGAATGTTATCATAAGGGAGTTTGATTGATAAAAAATAAAATAAATAAATGTATAGTATGAAATTTGGTAGGCAATTTTATTAGCCTCAGCATCCACTTATTCATTAGGTTGTTGCACTTTGAATTACGTCACACCTGTGACACATTCGATTATCAATATTAAACCACTTTTCTGCCCCCAATAATTGACCAATTCAAGCCTAACAAACAAAAGAGTACATTTATATTGACCCCTTTTGGGTTTTCAATCCAACAAATCTCAACTCTCTCAACCCTTTGATTTTCTCTAGAGAATCATAGGTATTCGAAACTTACTATGTTCTGAAATGATGGATTATTCCCATCTAGACACATGGTAAGATGCATTTTTTTTTTTTAAATTATGGAAGAAGAAGGAAAAAAAAACACCTACCAACAAACACAAGCCTCAAAAACATTTTATTGTACGGTTAATCCGTTATCTGATCCTCCACAAAATTCAAAATTTTGTCTGAGCTTTTTGCTAAAGAGTGTATTTTTGGGTTCAATGAATGCCTCAAAAGTGTTTTTTTTTTTTTTTTGTTAATCTGAATCAGTCTTCTAAGTGGAGTTAAGGGCCTCAAGTTGCTTCCGAAGATCGTCCAAGTCGTCAATGGGAGATTCCGGGGCTTCAATGGCCGGTGGTGCTTGGTAATCATCAGCACTTGGGAGCTCCCGAGTAAGCCCTTCTGGAAGGGCATCTGAAAATAATAACAATTGATAATAAGATGATATGTAAGGATTTACTCCTAAAGATTAAGTTAAGACAGTGCGCTTAATCAAGATCCAAACAAAACAGCATATATGTAGAATCATTGATACATAGTTCAGTAACACATGTTGCAAAAATTGGCTAATCCGCTAAATGAGACCTCATTCCGTTTTGTTATCGAAATTTTTAGGAGTTGTGTTTGGACTTAACCATCCATAAGTTATAAATAAATAAATAAAAGCAAAAAATGTTAAAGTAGAATGTAGAAACGAACTTCCAAGTTATGTAAAAGAATTACCTGAACTCGTGGCAATGACAATATCCACATTGCTGTCATCAACGACACTGACAAATTGACGAAGGATAACATAAGTTATGCTTATATGCATAAAAAATAAATATGAAAGAAATTTAGTTCAATGATTAGTAATGAGTTATTATAAATATTAATTGCACTTAAACCACGGTTTACTTGTGCAACAATGCAATACTCTCAAAGTCCTTGAACATATATACAATTGAAAATAAACAGGCCTTCAAAAAGTGTATTGATTAACTAAGCATTATTTAACCCAAATCACACACCTTATGTTCCATTCATTATCAGCATGAAGTGGAGATTCTATCTCTACTACCGTCTCAGCTTCTATTTTTGCTTTTGCCGCGTCTCTCGTTGGCTTCTCAAGCAAGTACTCTTTCTGCGACCATAATTATTCATTTAATTAGAAAGGAAAATATGTATAAACCACCAAATCCGATTATGACTTGAGCTGGATTTCGAATCTATTACATGTCGTTGCATACAAGCCACATTTGAACACTGAGGATTCGGCTTCATATTCATGGTGGGAAAGAAGTCTTTAAGAGAGTTGTATCCCTGTGTTTGCGACAAAGGTCAACAAAAAAAAAAAAAAAAAAAAAAAAAAAAAAACTTCCCGAATGATTACGCTCCATATTTATAAGGTGTGAGCATAAAACTATAATTTTAAAAGTCAAGCTTCTTACCAAGTATGGGGTGACTTGTCCAAACTTCAGCAGATATTTAAGGGTATTTTGAACCAGAAGCCCAGCAACAACTCCCTAAGGAATTGGCTCACATTAGCCCACAAACAACGTGAAATAATAACAGAATGATATTATCCAAGTTGAGCATATGCGATTTTTGGAGGAATCGGAACTTTTGTGGTGGGTCTCTTTTGATCATGAAGATCAGAACAAGCAAATGCAAGACCTAAACGAAACATGTCTTACCATGGTGGTCGGTAAAGACGCAGCACAAACCCCTTCACGCTTGAGTGTGCGTTCATCAATTCCAGATGCGACAACCTACGAACAAATGTTTAGGAAAGCAAAGAATCACATTCCTAAACATGGAATAGAAATAGAGTAAGCTTGAGAAATTTACCAAAGGGGGTGCACATGCAAAACAGGCTGTTTCACCGGGAATCAGCAACTGTATATGACCCGAAACAGCATCCTCGGACACACCTGAGACAAATATAAATTGTTGATATGAATATGTATACTTGGTCAAATACCCAGAGTTTCTTGAAATATATACATAGCAATAGTAACACACTTCTACCAATCGTAAAAAAAATTAAAATATAGGGAGCTATTCTGCTTACCAGACTCCATCCAAGTCTGATTCAGTTCATTGCAAGCCTGTATAACAGTTAATGAAATCCTCTCAGTTATCTGAAAAAAATCCAGTGAAAAATACATATGTATAGTTAATTCTTACCTGGTTAACGGACATCCTTGCTTCGTAGTTATCGACACAGCTCAGAACCAGATCCACTCCGCAACCTTCTTTATCAGGTCGAAACGATTTATTTTTCAAACTTGACATAAATGTGTCGAAACCTTGCACCGTCGTGATGTTCATCGTATAACTCTAGAGCCCAAGTAGATATAACAATAAGCCATTGCAGACTCAATATAACTAAAAACCCATTTTTTTTCTCATCATATTTTTCCATGACAATCATCTCCTACATTGTTGACGACGAGTATATGGAATTTAATCATTATTCTGAGTCTTGATAGTCCAAGGTAAAAACTCATAGTCATAGGCGACAAATTCTAATAATTTGAGGCAAATAAATAAAGATGCTGAGAAACTTCTTATGCTTTTAGGAAACAAAGTTCAAACATTTGCCCCGTAGTTTGGTAACACAAAACTGCTAATATAAGAAAACAGACCAAACAGTAAAAAAAATATTAAAAAAAAAAAAAAAAAAAAAAAACGTTCTTGTTCATATATTGTTGAGAAATGTAACTTCAAAAATTGATACCTCAAACACAACATCGGGATTTATATCTGAGAGCGTCTGTAAAGCCGCATCGGTCTTGGTCATACCAACCTAGCCATGATGATAAAACACTACATTCCGTTAGTCCCTGGGATTCCAAGCACTCTTTTCTAGAATTAAATGCATTATGCGTTTTTTTTATGTTCCTCAGGATAGATTCACTCGGTAAAACGCGAGCGGAAAATGAAATAAATAAATAAATAACTCACCTTCACCTAACTTTGCAAGTTATAAAGCCTTAACAAACCCCAAAAGAAAATCTATCGAGAAAACCCAAAATATATATATATATATATATATATATATATATATTGAGAAAATGAAGGAGAAAAACCTGTTCCGGGCGGAAAAACAGTCTATTCATATTAGCCAACTCCACTGTGTCATAATCATACAATAAAAGACGTCCGATTCCACATCTCGTTAGCATTTCAGCCGCAACACTGCCCACGCCACCTATTCCCTGCCATACCCCCAAAAAAACAATACAACTTATAAACGATTTAATTTATGTGGATTAAATCGAGTCGGCATTTAGATACAGATGATACGAACCACAATCGCGACCGAGAAGTCGCGTATGCTCTCATAGTTCTCCACAATGCCCATCCTCTGAAGAGCCATAAGCCTACTGTACGGATTGCTATCAACAACCTCAGCGCTCAATTCCTACGTAACAAACAAACCGACGCACAACTCAAGATGTGATAATAAAAAAATAAAAAAAATAAAAAGCAAAGTGAATAACAACTGTAATTACAAGAAGCACAAAGGTACATTGTGGATTTTACCTTCACTTTCGACCGCCGAGCTGGTCCATAGTTTCCTAGACTTGCAAGCCGTTCTATACGTAATTTCAACTAAAAAGAAGAAAAAACAAGAAACTCGGTGACCACGAGAAAACTCATCAAAGAAATGTGTGTTTGAATCATAAACACAGACTTTAAGCAACAAATCATGGAAATTCGAAAAACGAATTAATCATGAAATAAGCAAGAACATTTCTAATACTTTTTTAACTCCGATTCAATTGCATGCTTTATTTTTCCCAAGTGAATAAAAGTCAATTATGGGAAATGAAAGCAGATGAGATCATAATTGGACAATTAAGTTCTTAACTAAGCGACGATTCATCCAAAAAAGAGAAACTGATACATCAAACAGCTTTGATCTTTCAGAATTTCGTATGAAAAGAACAATCGTGAAAGAAATCAACCTTATCGATCAAAGCGGGATCAGAGAGAGACTGCTTAAGAGACTCTAGCTCATTCAGAACCTCCTTCACTTCCACGTCCATTCTCTCCGCCTCTCTCTCTCTCCCCCTCTCTCTCTCTCTCTCTCTGAGATCTCAGTTCTCTTTTCTTCTTTTTTGGCTCGGTCTCAGTTCCAAGTTCTTGGTTGGTTCTTTGGTTCCTGAATCCTGAGTGAGCTTTTGAGCGTGGACGGAATATTTGCACAGATGGAAGAGAAATCGTTTAAGTGTCGTACACTACAATACGACAAGGAAATATATCAACAATTAAGTAAAAGTTACGGGCTTGTAATTTGTGTTATGGGCCAACTTCCTACAAGCTAGCCGAGATTATGAAGATAGCATTTTTAGGGTGTAATATTATCCAAATAGCGAATTTTTATTTTTGATTTAGGTTGTAATATTACCAAAATAGCGAATTTTTATCTTCCAAAAATAGCAAACGGCGAATAGCTATGTTCTTATATATGAAATTGTAAATAATAAATAAAATAAATATAGCTCAAAACAGTAAACAAATTAGAAAAGTTGTAACATTAGAAAATTCGAGAGAAAATTATTAGCGTTTTCGTTCAATCTAAATTCGAATGATTAAAAATAGTGATCTCGATAAATTCATAATCCTATTGAATCCTCTAGCATTTCTTTCATTCATCTTTATAGAAAGTGTCAAAAAGGTCGAGCAGATAGAAATTTGGGCCCACGCTCGAATCATACTCTTGTATTGGAAAACTGGCTCAGGCCAAACCTAAAGAGTAGGATCTTAAGTCCAACCGAGGACCAAATTCTCGATCTTTGGGACCGAGACCCGGGTTGAGGCCCTACCTAAAAAGGGCTTAAATCATGTCTAATACACGCAAACAATAACATTTTCTAATAAAATAATAAATAAATATTCCTCAATTAAAATAATACATTTGTAATAAAACAAACTATAGTTTTAATTAAAAAATTATGCCATATGAATTATTTGTTAGTTTAAGCGTGAAATCACTATTTTTATATAAAAACATAAATTTTGAATAAAAATAAAGAATTATTTTTTTAATTGTAAAAAATTGAGCTTGAATCAAACCTAGATGCACAGATTGAACTTTTTTTTAGGTTCGAACCTGGCTTGATGGCCCTTCAACACACTCAACCTAACCATTTTCAAAAGGTTGATTTATCTAAAAGCTAGTTTAAAGTTATGGATTTGCAAAATAGTAAAAACTTATCTAAAATTAGTGAAATAGTCAAAATGTGCAATAACATGGTTTCAAAAAAAAAAAATTGACTCCATGATTAAATTTTTTTAACGTTATAAATTGTTTATAATAATCGTCAAAAAATTTAATCTTGAGTGTCAAAAATGTTTTGCGTAGATATGGTTATTTTGCTGAAAAGTTGAAATTTTAGCTATTTTACTAATAAATAAGTTTCAGATAACTATTTCGTATAATTTTTCCTCTTCAAAATAGGGTCGCGTATCGCCTAAAACCCCTATTAAAGAGGGACATACAACTTACAGACCTACTCTCTACCAAATAATACTTAAAAAAAATCTACAAAACAAGCATAAACCCATCGAATGGTATAAAAGTTTTAAATGATCTAAAATTAAAGTCCTTGCTCTTGTTCCTACATAGATATTAGGATAACAAATAACTAGGTAACTAATCATATTTACATTACTATATAGTTACCCTTTCATAAATACTAGGCAAATGACCACAAACATGATGTGACATTCTTGATATATCATTTCATTGAAATAAAAAATAAAAATAAAAAAGTGGGGTATTTACGTCAATTTACGCGTGTAAATATATGGATGTGATGATTTACTTAATATTTACGAAACGTCAATTTACGCGTGTAAATATATGGATGCGATGATTTACTTAATATTTACAAAAAAATTGATTATATATAAGTGTAAAGTGTAAATATGAATATATATTAAGATAAAGGATATGCATGGATCTACAATTTTGTATGCTTAAATATAAAATTACAAAAAACAAGTCATCTAGGAAAATCATTATATATACTACTAAAGGAGAGTCTTTCAAAGTTGAATTACTCTTTTCTCCCTGATGTTTTTATTTATCTCTTATGTGGTTGGGATATTTTGGTCCATACATATTTTGTAACCGACGTTTATGAACATTCTATATATAATTGGATGCAGTAATTACTGTTTTGTCACCAAATATTTGATTTTAACCAACTATTGTCTTGCAGTTAGGGATGGCAATTTGACCCGTTATCCGCGTTCCGGCCCGTTACCCGATTTATTCGGATCGGGTAATACCGTTCTTTTTGGGTAAACGGGTAATACCCATTACGGTTTTAACGGGTCTGGGTACGGATAACGGAATAGTCATCACATACCCGGTTACCCGGGACCCAACCCGTTAACTTTTAAATATTTAAAAAGATAATAAATTTTTATATGTTGCAATGAAGATGACCAAATTTACAATGAAGAAGATCAATTTGCAATGAATACTTCTTTTGTATTATTTATTTATTTATTTTGAATTTTAATGTTTTTTATATTGTAGTAGCACTTTGATATTTTTCACCTAAATTTTATTATTTTTAAACTTTATATTGTTGATGGATTTTTATTTTATAAACGGGTAAGTGGGTCTACCCGACCCACTACCCTATTTTTAAATCGGGTAACGGGTCTAATATTTTTAACCCGTTTACCCGGTGGGTATCCCCGTTACCCGGCCCGTCTCAAAATCCGGGTAAACGGGTCCGGGTAACGGGTAAAAAATTATAGCGGGTACGGGTAACGGAATAGGTGTACCCGGTTTTATCCGTACCCGTTGCCATCCCTACTTGCAGTTGGTACAAGTGTACATTATGTATTCAGCCACGTCAGTTAATGCATGCAGTAATAACTACTTTTGTCATTTCATTATCAATTGGGATGATTTTTGTACTGTCTCTCACACACACTTATACAAGTCACACGAGTTTACACGTACACATAAGTCGGCTAAACCTGCTATTTCTCATGTTACACAACAACCAAAATGCAAGTCTTTGAAGAAAAAAAATATAAACTAAGTCGGTTTTACTTTAAGAGAGTAAGTAATTTTAAGTAATATCAACGAGTGCACATGCAAATTGACACGGAGCAAATTGACATTCTCATCTACACAATTATAAGTAATATCAACAAGTACACATGCAAATTGACACGTATCATAGTAAATTGACATTCCCATCTACACAAATATACAATCTAAAAGGCCTATAAATAGCCATGTTCTCATTAGCAAGAAAGTTACATCGCACAAAAAAAAATTCATCACTGTTCTATACTCAAATTCATCAACCGTCATCACAAATCAGCTACCTTTCCTTTAAATACAGCTCTTTCCTTATGCAATAAACAAAATATCTCGGTCCAA